>NW_008691858.1:32395-34892 GCF_000695815.1 Acanthisitta chloris
CTGTAGGGGACTGATTTATACATGCAGCTGCCCAACCTGCTCCCCATCACGTCCCATAGTAGTGCAGGCTCAGACAGCATCCCCATTCTACCAGTGCTGGTGCCATTGTCTGGAGCCAAAGCATCAAGTACCTGCGCCTGGGGAGCAGTTTTGCAGAGAGAGTGCTGGCACTGTCCCTTCTCTGTCTCCAGTGGTGCTGGCTGGGGCACAAAGTCTCACTGCACTGCAGACAAAGGCGAGAGTGACTGATGCTGCCAGGCAGTGTCCCTGGCCTTTGGGGTCAGTGGCTGTCTTGAAGCAGCCAGGCTGCAGATGTGCAAGCACAATTTGGCTGTCCTTATGGCCAAGCCTTAGCACGGGGTAGAGGAGAAGTGCATCACTGTCCTGTCTCTCCAGCAACACTGCTGGGGTGTTTGGTGAGTCCCACCACCACTGTGCATTGAGGCACTTAACTGAGAGAGGGAAAGGTAAAGAAGTGCTTCTGAGGAACAGAAGGGTTTTTAGGGTTTACCCTCTTATTGCATGCCAGTGAGAATGCCATGAATTTTGCAGCTGGGGAATCAAGCCAACAGCTTATTAATATTAGTTGTGTATTTCTGTATTTCACTGGATGAAGAGGTAAAGTATT
The DNA here is from genome assembly GCF_000695815.1 of Acanthisitta chloris. Taxonomy (NCBI): domain Eukaryota; kingdom Metazoa; phylum Chordata; class Aves; order Passeriformes; family Acanthisittidae; genus Acanthisitta; species Acanthisitta chloris. Next base: position 33,024 of record NW_008691858.1, read on the forward strand.
ATTACAGTAGGACATTTAGAACATATGTCATTATTACTGTTTTGAAATGAGGAAACTACTATTTTCAGATCAGCTTACCGCCCTTTGTGTGCATGCAGCTAACAATAAAACACTTAATACCTGAAACTTGCTGATTTTTCAGGTATTGGTATTTTCTTTCAGACTCCTGTCAGTCTAGTCATCTATCTGATTCAACTTATTGTAACAAACTATAGGTTTCATCTCCACAGTGACTCAGGAAATGTTTCTTCTCTCCCCACTTTTCAGAAGCTAGGGAGAGAGAAGAGCAGGTTTTATTCTTTTTATTCTGAAAGTCTGATAAAGGATGACACATCCATTTCATGTTCATCTCCTTTCTGTGTCTTGAATGACTGAAGTGGTTGGCTGGGAGAGCATTCCTTTCTGTAGCAGGGTCTTTGCTAGCATGTAGAAGGGTCTTTGCTAGCATGTTTCACCTGTATATGAGATAGCACAGTCTAGAGTTTTCTCCACTTGGATAGGACTCTTCCTGCTGTTGCCATTTAAGAGTTTGAAACTGCTAATTCTCATCAAGGAGCCAGGTGCTTACAGTTCTGAAAATCAAGATAAGGATTTCCCTTCGTTTTCTCAAGATTTTCTGTCTGGAAGGCCCAACACCCTGTTGCCCATGAACTCTGATGGAGCATGGATCTGTTTCCAGCCTCAACATCTGCTGCTGCTGGACACAGGACTGCATTTTGATGCCCACTATGCACTGCCAGTGCAAACTTTGCCAGCAACACTAAAAGGGAAGTATCTGCTGAAAATCAAATTACAAGATATCAATGTCATGCCTAACATCCTCATCCTTCATCGCTCTCCTAGGAGGGGAGCACCCTAGAGATGTGCCCCTGTATCCTTTTGGGAAGGCTATAGCAAATGCATGAGGAATTTCCAAGTGTCATCTCCTTTGAGCTTCATTACAGACTATCTTTCCTTGTTCATCCTCATTTTTTTCTTCTCTTACAATATTTCAGAGACAGTGTGTACCAAAGCTGATTTGAAAGGTCTAGAGCAATTCAGAGGTAGAGACAGGTCCAAATCAAACCATCAGCTTTTATCTTTCCCTTAGAAGTGTTCAACAAATCCTTGATCATTGCAGGGAATGAAGCTCATGTGCTTATTTAATCCCAGCTCAGCATTAAGGTCATACCATAGTTCATATAGACTTCTAGTCATAAAATGTACTTTAAAAATAGCAGGGAGAAAGAAATGGTTCCTCTTTACCTTGATGGCTTTCCATTTTTTGTGCGGCAGCAGAGATCAACAGTCCTCCCATTTACTTACACTTTCTTACAGCACCGCAGCCTGGGTCAGAAGTGATAGAGACAGGCCTGGGAATAATTTATTTCATTGAATTGCAGATGTAAAGAGAAGTTCAAGAGCATTTAAGTAAATTGTCATCTGTGGTACAGTCAGACCTCCTAAGCATCAGAAGCTTGTGTATTGTTAATTTATTGGTTCACCTTTTCTTCATCTGCAATTTCAGACTGAATATGCCACTGGTACATACATTTATTTTTTTTCACTATAAGTGGTTGCAAAGAAAAACATCAACAAAATTAAAATTGTGGCTGAGGAAGACTTTGTTACTATCTTTGCTGTTGGTCCTTTATTTGACTTTGGGGCAACATTGTCCCCATTATTCAAAAGGAAAATAGAAGGGGGATAAATCTGTGACATCGTAGCACTTTTCTCAATAAAAGCTGTGTTGGCATTGACTTTCAAGATGCTGAAATAATGATCTCAAAATAGTGACATTTCCATTAATACATTGGCAGAACCTTACTGTGTGATGCTATAGTATTGATTTTTAATTAGGAGACTTTACATTATATATACATATATATA
>NW_008691858.1:34915-53530 GCF_000695815.1 Acanthisitta chloris
TGTAAACATTTCTTACCTATCAGGAGTAGATCTAGAGTCCTATAATAAATGTTGCTCACCTTGAAGGAGAAGAAGGAGGAAGGAGAAAATCTTCCTTGTTTTGAAAAAGGTGTGTCAGGTTTCTAACAAAATATGGCAAAACATTATCCCTTACAACTTGATCTCAATCCTAGTTAGAGCATATTTTATTGACACATGACCAATACTCTGAAAGACATGACTGATTCTCAGCTGCTCTCAGCCAACATCCTTCTATTGACTTTAAGCCAAGAGGTTGGCCTGGTGTCCCAAAGAGGCCCAGGTTCAAGTAGTCTTAGACTTTAGCCTTTTTATTAAAAGATGTCTGCTGCTTAATAGTTGAGCACTCCCAACACATGTAAGAAAATACTTATTTCTATATCAGATAAGTCTGGTCTGTGTTATACTCAGTTCTGGTTCAGCCTGGTTCTGGCTCAGCCATGTCATAGACTCCATAGGAAAGTGAAAAATCTTGGCAAAAGATAATGATGGAGCAGTCAGCAACCAGGGCAAATTTCCCTCTGACTTCATGGAGTTTGGGCTTGATTCATCAGTTTTCAGTGTACTGCCTTTCAATTTTCTGTAAACAACCCCCTACTGCTATATCAGGAAACAGTGGACAGCAGTGCATGATTTTCCTCTCCCGTATCAGACCTCACTTCAGTCAGCTTTAAGCTCTCCTCTCTTACCCATTTCTAATCTGTTCTAGTCTTTTTTGATCTCTCTGTCTCTTCACATGGAAATCTTTTCCAGCCCCTATAATTTTTAGCATCTCCCCCTGGAGTCAGTCCTCTTCAGCATCATTTGCTCTGAGACAGGCACCCAGGATACGTGTTTAATCTTTTACTTCTCTCCCAACAGTATGTCCTGACAGTATGCCTTTGTTTTTTAGCCATCCTGTGAGTGGGCCCATCGTCACCTCTGGGTTATTTTTCCTTTGTGGCTACAGCTCATCTCAAAGGAACCTGTGTCACAGCCAAGTGAAGCCATGCAGCCTTGCTGCCGGCACACACTCGCCCTCCTTTCCCCAGTGCTCCAGCTGGGGATGTGGTCAGGCAGCCGGCACATGAGATCACATCCAGCAGGGCTACTCCCTGGAAGCCAAAGTGTTGCTTAGTAACCCACTCATGGAAGTACCAGAAGCATTTTTCAATCTGTCACATTGGCAAAAAACACTGGCTTCTTGATTTAGAGGCATTCTGCTGTGCATGGCAGGGCCGTGCTCCATTATCTTGCATGCAGCACTATCTGCAAGTGAGGAAATGAAACTCCCATTTAATGGAGGGGCTGGGGGAAGATGGGCGTGCGAATCACAGAAAATGTTTGTCCAGGATTCTATGTGAAGCTTTTAGCTGGTTCTCCTGGCATCTAGTCCTTAACTCACTTCCCGTGGGAGATATTCCCTCCTTATGAAAGTGCACTCCAGGGTCCTATAGCAATTGGCCAAACAGGACCCTGCAGCACCTTCATCTATTATGAGACATTACTGCAATAAAACATGGTGTGTCATACAGAAACTGGATGAGGTATTGCAATATTTATGTTGTAAGCCTCAGTGTCATGGACAATTGCTACAGAATAATGTATGTCTTTTTTTAATGCAGTAGAGTCACAGCAGCTTCACAAGAGCACACTGAACACAGACCACCTGTGATTGCATGGTTTCCTCAGTTATTTTCAAATTATTCTGTTACAGAGACTTAAATGAAAAACATCCTCTCATTTAAAAATAGATTGTAAAGGCTTTTAGGTTGCTTCCCCTTTTAAGAATAATTCAATTTGGGAGCAAAACATCCAAGAACTGTGTTTTGACTTCAGAGGCTTGCTCCTTTATCTGGTACTGGTTTATAATTAAAAATGACTTCAAAAAGTAACTTGAGGGCTTTTATTTGAGGTACCTTATTGATTTCGCTATCACATCTCCTCAGTTTGGAAATGAAAAGATATTTTAAACAGCATCTAGCTTTGAGCTCTGGGCTCCAGCTGGTCTCTTCCCAACCTACTTCTTGTCATCAGAGGAGTAGAACCCTGGTCTGTGTCCAGCCATGGTATCACCCATTTCTGTGGCTTGCCTCCTGTTGTCAGATTGTGTCCTGGAAGACCTCTGCAAAAAAATTGAAGGACTTTTATAACGGTTATGAAAAGTTCCAGAGTGGTTTGAAGACATCGTTGTTACACAAGTGTATGTGAGAGGCTTGTTTGGTCTTCAGAGATTCTATTACTCTCTTTGCATGGAGACCTCATAGCAAGTTTTCAATATCTGGAGGGCCTACAAGGGAGCAGGAGAGGGACTCTTTGTTTGGAACTGCAATGATAGGACAAGGGGTAATGGGTTCAAATTGAAGGAGGGGAAGTTTAGGTTAGATATTAGAAAATCGCTTTTTACTGTAAAGATGGTGAGACATTGGAACAGGTTGCCCAGGGAAGTGGTGGCTGCCCTGACCCTGGCAGTGTTCAAGACCAGGCTGGATAAGGCCTTGAGCAATTTGGTCTAGGAGGGAGGTGTCCCTGCCCGTGGCAGGGGTGGTTGGGACTAGAGGATCTGTAAGTTCCATCCAACCCCTAAATTCTATGATTCTACGATGCTCAATGTTACAGTGATGAAATCAGCAAAGTTTGTTTCCTTTGTAAAGTCCTTTCAGTGCAAGGTCAGTGATATGCACATAGTTGTGTGCTAAAGCTTGGCTTCGCGTAAAGATCAAAAAACACCCCACACCATGAGAAGCTCCTGACTTGATTTCTGAGAACTTTCTAAGGAACAGAACACCTTCCTGTGGTCCTTCCTAGTCAAACAGATAAATTTGGGTAGGGGATAAAGAATCTTTCAAATTTATTGCATGTAGTTGCATTTTTATTGCAAGCAGTTTAAGAAATACAGAAAGTGATCAAAAAATGTCTCCAGTGATTGGCCAGCATAAGACCAATTGGTGACCTGCTGTGATCCCAGTGCAGAAATGTCTACATCACAGAAATATTCAGAATTAACTGGTTTCTCTAGGGGGCAGGAGCATTTTTGGCAGGGGTGCAAAGACTGTGAAGGCCTGATCTACATTTTAATTCTTAGAACTGGTTGTGCCAGCTCAGAACTGATGTAAATCTTGCCATTGTGATACTTTGCTCTGTGGAAGGAGGATTCAGAGAAGGACTAAGTGTACAATGCATTGTCTGCTTTAAAAGTATCAGGGTATCTCTTTCCACTCTTGTAATACATTAACCTTGAAGTTTGTTTGTAGTTAAATAGCCTTGTCTTATCAGTTAGCCATTGAAGCAAAAGAGCTGTTCTTATAAAGACAATGGGCTAGGGAAGAGCAGGTGAACTGGGTAACTTCTAGGCAATACTGAGAAAGCACATCCATTCCCTGCAATCACAGGGGAAGAGTACCTCTTTCTTTGCATATACTGCACATTCTGCATGATAAAATTATTTGAGGTGAGAGTATTTTAGAGCAACTGAGTTAGCTACAAAGCAGGGAATGTTCTACCAGCATTAATTCTTGTTGCTTAGTTTTTGAGGTTTCTATCTGCTCATATACTCACAGCCTTCTTTTCAACATTTGAGGATGCTCTAGGTTATTTCTTTCTCACCTAACTGGGCTCTACCTGCCCTTAGGGAAACAACAAAATGTGGGTTGGAAGCTGTCCCACTTCCTGGCTGTACATACCCCTACCTATACATGATATATGTGTATGTTGAGTGACTGCATCGTAGTGGCTTTTGTAATGCAATAACTGTGGTGTCAAGATAATGTGGTTGGAGAAAAGTATAAATACTTTAAAATTTAACATGAATAGAAAATCAGTCACTAAAAAGACAATACAGCTGAAGAATTTTTAATGTGAGCCACCACCATGTTTTCTATAATATGCCAACTTCTGTACCCTAAATAGCCTTTTATCCTCTTTCCAGCAGAAGTGAACTTGATTTTTGTGTCTATGCTCTGAGCTGGAGCCATTGGTGTTCAGTCTTTTCAAAATCTGCTGATGGATTGAGAAGCTAACCTTGTCATGGGTTCACCAACTTCTGTAGCTTCACACCAAAATAATCCAGTGCCAGTCAGTGAATAGCCTGGAGGAGTTTCGGGTGCTGCTGACTGAAGTGTGCCATTGAAATGCTGGTCATCAGGGCAATAGTACTAAGGAGGTTTTGTATTGATGCTTGTGAGAAAAACCCAGCAGTCTCAGATGAACCTGAATGTCCTATTAGTCACATGGTAAGTACAGAGGAAAGCCAGAACAACTGAGTGAGGGAAAAAACCCAAGGGCTTCTGCCTGAAGAAAACCCCATTCTCACTTCAGTGGAAAAACCTTTCTCTGACCAATCCTGAGTGTCCAGTAGGTGGGAGAGACAAGGCTGGAGAGACACATCTCTATAGTGTGCTTGTCATTGTGTATTTGGTTTTGTAAACACACCAGAATAGGAGAAAAATGCCTGTCTTTCTTTCAAATTCCTGTTCTGCATTGTACACTATGTCCCGATTGCTTGTTATTACACTCTGTAAGGCCTCATTGGAGTTTACACTATGCTGCTTGGTATTTGTTTACTTTTGGTGGCCACAGACTAAGGTTACACGTTTGGGAACCAGTACATAATTGTAAGGACAGCTTCTTGTGTTACTTTTTCCCCCCTTTCCCTCCTTTGTAAAGTGTGAACCTTTCTTTTGAACTCTGAAGTGACTGTATTGTTACAATGCGTGTATGTAGAGATTTGTTTTGACATGGCTTGTGTGGAGGGCCTTTGCTCTTCTCATCTGACACTCAGTTTTATTAAGTGCTTGATAGCTTTGCCAGCCTCTTGTGGGGGAGAAGAGATGATGGGGTGGGCTCTTATTGCTTCAAAACTTGGTGTTTTTTGAGGGAAATTTGCCCAGCTTTACCTAGAGCGCAGGAGAACCTGGGATGCTCCCAATTGTTCTTCAGTCATCCTGATTTGATTGCTTCCTGAACAAAGAGATCAGTCTTGAAACCCTCAGAAAAAATATATTGCTTAATGCACTAAGCCAGCACTGATCTAGAAGACCCATCAGTTTGTCATGTATGGAAACTTGCATGATGTTTTTCCCCCATCTGAAGGTGTTTATTGAGCACAGAGTGAATCATGACAACTAACATTGGATGCTAATGGAGCCACCGCAGCTTGCACCAGCCAAGGATCAGCCCTTCTGTGTTTTGGTGGTTAGGAAACCTGTGAGTGAAATCCTACAGGGATTTGAGAAGAGAGGGCAATGTGTGTTGGAAACCTCTCAACTTTGCAGGATTTCTTTGGTATTCATACACATTTGCAAGAATGTATTCCAAGCATCTTGTACTGTTACTAGTTACTTGTACTGTAGTTTGTTAGCTGTGTTGACTACCTACGTAGCTAATATTCTGTTGCAACTTAGAAAAAGTGTAAACAATTACAGAAAACAGGAGTTTAGAATGTATGTACTTTTTATTTTATTTTATATTAAAGCACTTCAATTAAAAGTACAAGTGAAAATGCTCCCGTAGCCTTTGTCTTACCTTTGTATCTGTTTGGATAACAGATGTGTGGAAAGAGACTGGAGTGTCCACTTCCCAAGATCTTCCCTGTTTGCTTTGGTACTCATAAAAAGAGATGGTCAAACTCTGGGGTAGAACTATGGGTGTTAAAAAGTATTTGGCAAACAGAAGATGCCAGCAACCTAGTCCAAAAGACATTATAATCTAATGGTGTCCCTGTGACCAAAGCTGAAGCATCTGAGGGATCACTGAGCCATCACTAAGTGGTGATTCACACAGATGTATCTGCAAAAGAGATTGTGACTGGGGAGCTGTTAATTAATTACTCCATTGTGTAATATGTTAGATTGCCTTTATTTTTTACTACAGAGTACCTGAGAGGTCACTGGGACTCTGTTGATGTAAATGTGGAGGAAAACCACCCATAGTTCTGGGTTATTTCAGGGGTACTGGAAAGTTGCAGATTTGGGTGCCAGAGGAGGGGTATTGGAAAACAGCAGCATGCATGGGCAACAAATGGTCCTCACCACACATCCCAGAAATTGTTTCCCTCTCCCCTCCACTCGTCTGCCCCCACCTCAATGTGCATATCCAAATACTTTTCTGGATCACATCACTGTGGGATTGGCATGCACAGACATCTCTAAAGCGGTTTGTGATTTGGTGATCTCAGCCTAGCTCTTAGTAGCCAGATGCCCATAATATGAAAACAACCAGCAAAACTGTCTCTTTTGCTGGCACTGGTTAATCAAGGGGACAATGGGAGAGAATGGCAGTCTTATTTCTACAAAGAGCCCTTCAATGTCAAATTTGCCATACAGTAGAGTAGCATTCACCTCTGTGGCACAGACCACAGCCACTCTGGAGAGGAACAAAAGCTCTCAGACAGCACGCAATTAATCCAGCATCTATTAAACCAAGCACGGGTAATTTTGAAGGAACGTAACAGATTTCTGCTTTAAATTATTCTAAGCACTACTTTTTAACTCTACACGGTATGCACAGCTCAAAGTACAAAACAGAAGGCTGTGTTTCTGGCAGCTGTTATCTTCCCAGTAGCTGTTTTACATCCCTGGCATCTCATAATCCTGAGACAAAAATCAAGTAAAACACAACAGAGGAACAACATTACAATGCCGCTGGTTTTCCTGTTGCCCTCAGCCATCAACAGGTACTCAACACAGGAGCAAACAATTAATTCCATGACCAAGGGAACTAATGAAATCTGGTTTCCTATGGATTTATGGCAATTCATTGTCTTAGTGCCAGAGACTTGAGGAGTTAGTCTTTCTGCTAATATCTTGAATCCAGATGACAATTTTATCAGCTGTAGTCTCCGGAATGATTAAATGAACTTTGAAGTGGTTATACATTTAGAAAGCAAAAAATATATTACACACTACATACAGTGAGAGATGAAATTTAGTGGTGGGAATTTACAAGATAATTCAAAATCACAGATCCAAACAAATATAGCTTGTCTGCTAAGTCCTAAGAATGGGACTGCTGCTTAGTTTATTTCTGTAATGTCTACACTCATCCAGTGCAATTGAATAATAGTGTGACTGCCAATGGGGTGATTCCAATAAAAGACACAGTACTTGTAGCAGTAGAGCATAAAGGTGTAAATGAACAATATGTTTTCACAGAGGAGGAAAATTACCCAGAGATCTAAGATGGACATGTATTTTTTAATCTATTTACAAGTGATTTGGAAAAGAAGATGAAAAGCGAGGTGAGAAGTCTACTGAGAATGAAAAAGTGACTGCCAATGGGGTGATTCCAATAAAAGACACAGTACTTGTAGCAGTAGAGCATAAAGGTGTAAATGAACAATATGTTTTCACAGAGGAGGAAAATTACCCAGAGATCTAAGATGGACATGTATTTTTTAATCTATTTACAAGTGATTTGGAAAAGAAGATGAAAAGCGAGGTGAGAAGTCTACTGAGAATGAAAAACTGTTCTGGGCAGTCAAAACAAGAGTTGACTGTGAAGAGCTGCAGAAGTTTTTCATGATAATGAGGGACTGGGTAGTAAAATGACAGATGAAATCTACTGTTGATAAATGCACGGTAATGCTTCTGGGGGAAAAAAACCCGCCCTAATTATACATGCATAATGAGCGGCTCTAAATCAGCCATCACTGCACGGGAAAATGATCTCAGCATCATTGCTAATTCTGAGAAAATGACAGGTCAAGGCTGAGCAGGTGTCAAAAAAGCAAGTAAAATGTTAGGAATAACTAGGAGGGGAGAAAAAAAGAGAGAAAACAGAAAACATCATTATGTCCCTGCATAAATCTGTGGCATGGTCCTGCGCTGCATAGTGTTTGCAGCTTCTCCATGCTCCCACCCTTCCAGCCCCATAGCCCAGCACACATCCAAAAAGCCTGTAGGAGAGCCAGAAGAGGCATAGAGGACAGCCAGAAAGCATTGGCACTACAGGGCAGCTTCCATGCGAGGAGAGAACAAATGTGCTGGGACTCATTGGCTGTCAAGAGAGATGGCAAACGCGAGACAGGTTGGCAGGTTTGCCAGGAATCAGCCGCCGCAGGGAACAACCTGCACTTTCAGCCCCAGACGTCCTGAAGCATCTGGCTCCTGCAACTGAGCAGGCAGAGCCCAGCTGTAGGGTGCATGCTCTATATGCACCTTGCTCCTCATATTTTTGGACCCCAAACTTCCTTTAGAGGTCATTGTTAGGAAAGATTATTTCCCCAGCCAGCCTCATACTTTGGCTTTCACATTGTGTTTAGTAGACTTTACTCCTGTTTGCGGATATTGTTTCCCTGCCACTTTAGTGTGTTTCCATAGTGGGAGAAAATCTATTTGACCCTTTAACTGTAGTCCTTCTCATGCAAGTTAAACTATGCCTGCTTATTTTTTTCAGTATAGCTGATAAAAGGTTATCAAACATCTTGTGGTTGAAGTCTACACCATTTTACTGGTACAAATCCCATATGAAACAGTAAATCCAAATTCAGCAAACAACAGCTAAACTCAGGAGGTGCAAACCTAGCATCACATCAGTAGATGGTGAACTTCTCATCCACTTCTGTGGGACTGGGATTGCAGCTGTAAGTGTAAGAGCTTCCTAAGAAGACACAATGGTGACCTCCGAGACTGAAAGTGGCTCTTCATCACAGCAGTAATTGATTTAGTGGCTTTTTATTACATGCTCCTGAAATGCCCTAGTGCAACTATCTGTTCTGGTACCACAATAGCGCACCGTTGCACAGCCTCTGCTTTAGTGATTTGTTTACGTGCCCACCTTATTACTGGGAAATAAGAATCCATAGGAATTGAAAGAGCCTCCTTCCCAAGGCTATCTGCCTATGCTGAATGGAAGAAAGATCCATCAGTCTCAAAGAGAAGCTATGGAGTGCAAAGGTACCTCCCAGGCAGCCTGACCTTGGCAAGGAGACAGGAGACTCAACATTCACGACAGCCAGCAGCTCCCTTTAATAAATATTTCACGGCAGAGAATGGCAGACTTGGGGAGAAAATGGAGGGTAGGGATCAGTCTGTGACGCAAGGTGATGTGACCGGACCTTGTCTAGCAGGGCTGGAGGCCACCTAATTGGCATTCCCACTCCATGCTTAGGATGAGCATTCTGTAGTCCTCTGGGAACACAAAAATAATTAAAAGGCCCCTCAGCATGCAGTGTTGCTAATGGGCTATTGCCTGCCATGTGATGTTTTTGTGCTCAATTAGAGCTGAGCAACACAGACTGCTAAAAATTCACATCTCCTTCCAAGAGACACCTGGGTGTGACCAAGCCTCCTCTTCTGCTGCACAATGGCCCTTGTCATGCATTGCCCTGCAGTGTTTGTGATAAGGAGCTGAAGGTACAGGCGGCGGCTCTGCTTTGTGCAGCAGAGCACACATCACTCTATTTACTGTGCTGCAGACTGAGCTCTGGCACTGGGAGCAGAGTGTGCAAAGCTGGTCCGTTCAGAGCAGTCATCCTAGCACACCCAGGCACCTCCATGGTGACCAGCAGAATGACTGGGCATATGGTGTGAAGCAAAGGCCCTGGATCTCTTCCAGGCGAGACCTTGCTCACACATTGCATATCTGTGTGGACTTCTGGCTTCTCCCAGTACAGTGCAAGGCTCGGTTGGTGCCAGCCACAGCTGCCTGGCAAAGCATTCCTTCAATACTCCCCCACTTTCTCTGCACAGATCCTATATGAGGTGATGCTGAGAGACCTATCAACACCTTTTGTGCTTTTGCAGGAGGGATTTGGCCACCTCAAGGCAATTTTTCTCTGCAATTTCAGATTTGCCTTCTGTCCAGGCACCTGTTTTATTTACCAGCCCTGCTGTGGAGGCTGCCTTGCCAGGTCTGTGTGACTAATGCCTTGTGTCTGATGCTCTCACAAGACTCAATTTGCTTTGGAAGCCATTGGTGCAAGCCATTGGTGCTTTGTTCGGGCCAAAACAACAATTCTTCTCCAAGGTATGGTTGTTTGAGTATTCATGGAGTAAACTTTAGGTAATTAGCATTGTTAATGTTCTCTGTGTGATATTACAGCTGTGGGCCTCATTAAAATATTCTCCTGGGAGAAGTCAGGTGAAGAGTCAGGTGTCAGCTTTGCTTCATGTGGAAAAGCCTGCCTGTTATTCTGAGAGAATTATTTGTTTAAACACAGGATTTACACATGATGGTGTATTTAATCCCCAGTGCTTCTGACAGCTGGAGAGCTGGGCTGAGCTGCTGAGCTGCACTGACATGGCTCAGACAGCTAGCCCCTGGCAGCCTCACCTCCAGGAGGTTACCTGCCCAGAGAGAGGAGCTCAGCAGCAAGGACCTCCATCTCTTCGGCCTAAGAAAATCTTGGGTTTGTAGGGTCCTGCCCGAAACACAGGCAGCGGGCAGGAATCTGCAGGCTAGTCTATCTCACCCCACCACAAGGACCTGTCAGATCCTGCCTGCTGCCTGGCCAGTCCCAGCCCCAGCAGCTTCCCTGAGCAGCAGGAGGCTAGTGAGTGCTTATAAAAGGAAGGAGAAAGACAAACAGCTACAGAGGAGGTCAAACTGATCTGAACCGAGGACAGTTCAGGTGATGAGAAGAGAAACAGCGGGTGCATTTCATTTTCTGGGAAAGATATCCCATTCTTGGTACCTGCGAGGTTCTGATGAGGAGACAGGAGTAGGTAGCAGTTCTTACCACCATGGACTAACCTCCCTTGAAGTAGGTCACCACATGACCCTCACAGCAAGGGCCATGCTGTCCTTTGGCATCTTTCTGGGGTAGCACCAGCCTCTGCTCCTCAGGGAGGGGATGGTTTGGTCCAGGGCCACTTTCCCATGGCATCACCAGGAGCAGTGCTGGTCATCCCAGCCTATCTCTGTATTTTATGCAAGGCGTGGGAGACTTGAGCACATTAGCACTCCAGGCAGTGAGTGAGTTATGCCCCAGTAAGAGGCCTGGAGGGGTCCGTGTACATCAGACACTGGGCACAACACATCTGTGCTTTGCAGGAGGCTTTGTGTTTGCTCTGCGACCTTCCTGAGTCCTTTTCCCCAGGCCTGCCAGCAGCTGCTTGGGCAATGAGTTATGAAGGAGTTGAGCTACTCCAGCTGAAGGAGGTGTCTGTGGACAGATGTCAGTGCAACACATGGGCACGTACCAGCTGTTTGCAGGCACTGAGCAGCAGCAGGCAGAGATGCCCATTAACAGAGACAGAGATGTAGAGAGATGAATGCTGGGTCCAGACCTTCCCTGCCACAGCTGCACAGAATTTAAAGCAGAAATGCTGGTGCTGTTGTTATTTTTTTTAGGGTTTTATGTTAGTTTGGGTTTTTTTTAAATTTTTAACTTTTCACCCAGTGTGCCCTCAGTATCACTTATGGGGTTGATCTCAGGGGAGCATGGAGAGCTGTGTTTGTACCTGGGGAGAACAGACAACCATGTGGCCAGGTTGAGTTTTGAGATGCCACACGTGACTATCATCTTGCTATCACCTGAAACCAATGGGTACTGCCTCTAGGTAAATTCCTACAGCAATAGATTTTGTTGCTATCTTCCTGGGGGGGTGTTGGAAGGCTGTTCAGATGTGTAATGACTGTGTCTGAAAGTCTCTCCCTTCCTGTCCATTTTAGCCAGTTAAGTGTCCTCGTATCTCATGGATCTCCTTTCTGTCAGTGGGAGTCGTAGGTAGGTGGCTGGAAAAGCAGAAGGTGGAGGGACTCCATGGAAGTATCAGGTTCCTGGTGTGAAGAGAAGATGAGTGCCTGGGCGGGAACAAGGGATGGCGATGGGTGAGTAGGAGGAAGCCTAACAGGATGGAAAGTGGGAGAGAAGAGACTGCAGGATGAGGATAGGGATGGAAGATTACCTGACTGCAGGGAGAGGATTTGTACAGTGGGATGCTGCTTTGCATCAATTATGCAAATCACCTGTACATGCTGTGCAATGGTTCCTTGGATTTGCTGTTTTGGTAGAGGAAGGCTGGCTGCTCCCCATGCTGCCACTGCAGCCAGTATCATGGTGGGCAGCACCACGAACAGGAGGCAGGCCAGGAGCACAGGAGGGTAAATGGAATTGTCTTGGTCAGCTCTTCTGGTAAACACCTCAGCTGGTTCATACTGCAGTACCTCCGCTGAGTCGGCAATGCTGTTTCACACCTGTCGAAAATCTGACCCATCATATTTATGCTGAGGGAAGTGTTTAGTTCTTTCACTAGTGAAAGTGTAATACATCAGCAAAATTACCTGTTATACGAGGCCCGACTTGCTCTTTTAGGAACATTTCATCAGAGCTAGCTAAATCCAGTCAACATCCCTGTTGTTCTGGGCTTTCTCAGAGCTGGGAGGAGCCTGGGGCAGAGGAATGACACAGCGTAAAGCTCAGGAGAATTCAGTTTTGTTCCTGGACCTGTCCGTATGTCCACAGTCCATCCTCAGCCAAGCCTTCAGTGTTTCAAGACCTGCGCACAGCACTCCCTGCCCTTGTGCTGCATGAATGCCTCTTGGGAAAGATCGACTCTTTCTGCAGCCAGGTTGTGCAGCCAAGTGAAACTGCAAAATTTGGGTCCACATTTTGTCTGATGCCTAGTCAGGGTATTCAGAGTAGAGCTTTGATTTGCCTCATGAGTTGAAGGCAAATAGCAGAACTGAGAGGTGGCAGCATTTGCTTCAAAGCCTGTGCCATACCCAGACCTTGGTACACTTGGAGCAGAAGCCATGAACAGAAATTCCTCATAAGAATGGGAATCATATAATAAAAACAATTTTGTTTCAGAAGAATTCAGAGCAGGTTTTTATACATTGGTAGAGCCAGAACAGTGCAATATCAACTACTAACATCTTTACTAATAACACTAACTTTGGAGAATTGCTGGGCACAGGGATTTTATCTAATTTAAATGTAGCTCTCCTGCATTTCCTTTGCTGTGAACTTGTGCAGATGAAAGGAAGAATAACTATCTCGCAGACAAGCAGTTCCACGTACGGGAGATTAGCAGAGGCACGGCGAGGAGAGGGCTCCTGCCGGGTGCTGACATTCCCGCGGCGCTAAGCAGAGCCTGCATTCAAATTATTCCAGGGACAGCCGACCCTTCTGCAGGGACAGCACAAGCAAGGAATGCATCCGGGACTGGGCAAAGGGGTGCACCTGCCTCACAGCTTGTTGAGTGTGTGCTCATTATCTACCCGGTGGACTGGTGTGTGACTCCTTTCCTCACGCTCTGGTGCATGTGTGTGTTTCCATGTGCATCTGTGTATCTGTTTCAGGGCTGACATGTTCATCTGATGATACATATTTAAATAATGTAAATAATTGACATGCAATAAGGAAATGTGCTTTATCAAATGAAGCGAGACCAGGCAAGGCCCAGCATCAATTCATATTCATACACTGTGCATTTCCTCCCTGTTTAATCTGTGTTTTAAAGGAACCTGTCTCTACTGGGAATTCCACCGCCAGCCCTCACCGGCCTCATTTTGTGCCTAGTATGCCTTCAAAACTAATCCATTCTCAAAGCCAGAGGCTCATGTCAGCTTCATTTTGAGAGTGAGCATTTAATTTCTGCTTGCTCCTGTCCTTTAAAAAAACCCCCCAACATTTAAGCTAATAAAGGGGAAAGAGCAGGGAGGGAGTAGAGAAACAGCACTCTGACTCTTCATCCATCCACCTACCCACCCACCCATCCACCCATCCACCCATCCATCCACCACAACTTAAGCCAGTATTTTATTATGAAGACAGATATCTCCTTGCCCTCTCTCTATCCTGTGTTGACATTAGAACTCTGTGTAAGATTCACAAGGCCCATTTCTCCTGGGTTTAAATTCAATGCTCCTGCACTTCCTTCACCTGCCTTTAAAAGTTTCTTCTCCCCTCTGCTTATTTTGTAATGGCATCATAAAATTTTGAATGACTGAATAGGACTTAAATTTGTAGTGCCTAGTGATGACAGCAAGTGCCAGGCGAACAGTACAAATCTTCCCTAAATATGACTTGCCTTTTATCCAGCCATGTTCATACCCCTTCCAGTCTCTGTGCCTCCAAATGCTCCTTCTTTGGTTTTGGGAATGTGTGGAGCAGCACTTTTATTAAGTGTGTGCCACAGCCTGTGAACAAATTAGCATGTGTGCACAAAGGTGCTCCCCTGGCCACCCTGTCTGTGCTGCTATGTTTAATTGGTGTGAGCACGGCAAGGGAGCAGCCAGCAGGCAGGCACTGCATTTAGCTTCCTCTTTCTTCCCCTCTCACTCAGAAATTCCTCTACATTATTGTTGAGTCAAGAGTCTCCAGGCATCTTGTTTAATTTATGCTGCAACTTTCTTATTGTCCCTGGAAATGCAATTGGAAAGAAAAAAATCCATGCAGAGGATCTTTAGGAGAGGCTCAGGGAAGCTGCCGATAGTGATTATGCAGTGAGACAAACAGCATGAAGAGTGGCTAGTGCCTCTGAACAAGCAAGTTATAGGTAAAAAATAGCAGCTTTGATCAATTTGTGTTTTTCATTTGCCTCTATGCAAGGCTGTAACCCTTTAACTTCAAGTCCAGCCATTAAACTCAGGCTGCTCTTCCCTGGAAAAGGAGTATGTGGAAAAAACCTTTCTTTCCCTCCACCTCCCTGTTTCAGGCATTTAGGATTAGCACAGCATCTCCAAGCTTATTACGCGTGTTTCTTCACCTCCTTCTGAGCCTAAGCTTTTGTCTTTGGACTGTACTGCTTTCCTTTGTCCTGTTTGCACTCACATACAGACCATGAAGGACCTGCATGTCTTCAGTGTTTTCAGGACGGGTTGATGAATGCGTTGCTGTCCAGGGACTACACCCCAAGGAAACTGGCTAGAGCAAGACCTGAGCTTTTCAAAACAGCCTGAGGGAGCAGTTCTGTGTACTTTGCCTTGGGTATTTGCAAAGCTGCGATCTGGAGGGAGAGCTTCTGCTGCCTGCATGGACATTTGCCCCTCTCCCTTGCATTTGCCTCCAGGGCTTGTGCCTCCTCTGGGGGTGAGTGGGGAGAAATCTACAACCACCCCTCAGCCAGGGTGTCCTCCAGCAGGTCCCCTAGCTGGAAATCCTGCCAGGGTATATGGCCTTGGCACCACACCCCACACAGGGGTACAGCTGGCAATAGCACAGCACCCTCCTTTCCCAACAGCACTGCTTTTACAGAGCCAATGGCCCAGCAGCACTCCATGGTCTGTAGGGCTGAAGGAGAAAGGAGAAATTAGCATGCATATCCCTGTGCCTCTTGGGCCCACAGCATCCAGGTCTCATAACTCTCCCTTTCACTGCGCTGTCCGGATGCCTCTATTGTTTCTCATCAGCTCTCATTATGTTGATTTAACATCTTCTGCCTTCCTGGGGCAGAAATAACACTTGTCCTTCCCCTGCGTCTTCAAGACAATGCTGTGCAGCTGTGAAGAGACCTTGAGAGTGCATTAGTGGCATTAGTAGCAGCTCTGACCCACAACCATCTCTTACTTGTCTGCTCCAGACAAGAGATTGAATTCCTCAGTCCTACAGACCGTAACGAGATGAATGGGAGACCAGGGTTGTTACCTGGGTAAAGCAGAGCTGTCATGCTCTCTGCAGAGGCACTGGTTCAGCTTGTCCTCGGTACTCCCACTCGGGTATGTTGATGACAACTAGGAAAGTTGGTTTTGGTACTGTCGGAACAGTGCCAGTTGCCTATTTGAGCCATGTGTAAATACACAGGACCACCTTGGGGCACAAAATCCCTGGGAGATTGTGCATGTACAAGGTGGGGAATACTCAGTGGAAAGGGAAACTGAGGCATGCTATGGTGCGCCTTAAGTCATGGTGCAGAAGCAGCAGGTTCAGTTTGTGCTGAAGGCAATACACTGTAACAGAGGATTCATTCAACACAAATCTTTGGCGAGCTTGAAATGCAGGACTTGCTGGAAAATGCTGTCCTCAAGGTCACTGAAATATATTGCTGGACTTAGCAGCTCAACACCTCCTGTAGAGCTGCTCAGAAGGTAACAACAAACTCATTTGAAACGTGGTCCAAGGCCTGCTGAGAAGCAGCTCCAGGCTAGCAGTCTGCTTTGCCCAACACCCTGGGCCAGTGCTGACTGCAGCCGGCCTCCACCTGAGCAGACTTACTTGTAGGGCAGCCCTGCACCCCCTGCAAACCCAGGATCCCTATGAAACACTCATCAGTCCTAGGGAACCTGCAGCTGAGCCTGAGCTTAGCTTTGTGTCTTGCACGATGTGAAAAGCCAAGTGTATTTTCCTTGGTTTCACAGCACCTCCTGTTTTTGTCTTTGGTTCTCATATGCAATGTCACTGATGTTTGTTTTCTCCTGTGGATGTCAGACAAGCAGTGGCATCTTGTCCTGATGTTTTTGAACTCACAAAAGTTTTAAGTAGTTTTTTGTAGAGGTGGTCCCAACCTCTCTGGTTTGCAGTTTCATGCACCATTTTCCCCTTCCCTCTCCCAATTCAGGGCAGCCTGAGCCATGAAGGATGATTTTGTGTTGGTGCTTGGTAGCTCATGGGGAACCCAGCTGTAGGAGCTGGAAGCTGGCTGTTTCTGGGATGGAAATTTTGTGAGTGCAGAAGTCTGGGCAGCTGGGGCCTCTGGCCTCAGACATGATTCCCTGACAGAAACTCTTCCTCATCCCTCCCCTTTAGGTTTCTCCCTGCTCAAGGAGGCAGGCGAGTCATGATCCTGAGGAACTGGCACGGGCACAGAGCCAGGGGAGACCAAGAGCAAGCAGAAGATGATGCGAGGTCTCATGGAACTAGGTCAAAGACAGGAGGACAGAGAAAAGAGGGAGGAAAGCTCAGACATAACCTTCTGCTGCATTTTCTGGGGAAGACAGTCTTATTCCCAGCAACTAAAAGGTTCATTCCTTTGACAACCTCTCCCCCTCCTTCCCAAAGTCTGTCTCAGAAATAATCAAAGTATTTAATTAATATTGCACTAGTCCAAATAAGTACAATCATCTTCCAGGAGTATTTACATGTTGGGCTATAATTAGCAACCTCCTTGGCACCAGCCCACAGGAGGTGACAGGTCATGGTTCCCATTACATACTGCATTTTTCCATATCATTGCTCAGTCATGAGTGACTATGAAATGAGCTAACCAGATTCAGCAAAGATGAGGGATTGAGTGAGCCATAGCAGCAACCAGAAGAGAAGCAAGTGATTTTTCTTGTCGGGAACTTGCTGACAATCATCCACAGTTAAGTGATAACCTCCTAAACTATTTTTTTAAAAAGTATGTTTCGCAAGTAATCTGGGAAGCAGAATTTCAAGATTTCTGTATTTCCTAGTGATGACAAATGATTTCTACCCCAACTGAACTTCCTTCTCCTACTTAAGTGGAGTGTCCCTTCTACTGGAAGATATCTTTTTTTTTTTCCCAACAGAGGCAGACAGGTGAAGGAGAGATGGCACTTAAAAAAGCAAAAATGTTCTTGAACGCCTTTTACTCCTAGACCTTGTTGTTAGTTGCTCAGACATTTAGATATAGAAAAAATATCAATGAGAAAATTCTCACCTTTTCTCTTGCAAAATGGCAACATCCTTATTTTGTCACTCAGATATGTATGTTGCCTATTTGCAAGACCAGCTGAATGGACAAAGGCCCAGTGATGTGGATACCCACACCAAGAGAGTCCTCCAGTCTGCCTGGGTGCTTTTTGACTTTCTTCCTGGAATTTCTTCCCTATATAATGTGCAACCATTTTGAAGAAATCTTAGAATCACAGAATGTTAAGGGGTTGGAATAGGCCTTGAAGACCATCTAGTCCCAAACCCCCTGCCCTGGACTGGGACACCTCCCACTAGACCAGGTTACTCAAGGCTTCATCCAACCTGGCTTTGAACACTGCCAGGGTTGGGGCAGCCACTACCTCCCTAGGCAACCTGACACAGTGTCTTACCTCCATGACAGTAAAAAGATTTCGTCCTGATTATTTAATCTAAATTTCCCCTCCTTCAATTTATACCCATTACTCCTTGTCCTATCACTATAGTTTCTAACAAAGAATCCCTCTTCAGCTTCTCAGTAGGCCCCTTCAGATACTGAAAGGTTGCTATGAAGTCTACATGCAACCTTCTCTTCCCCAGGCTGAACAGCCCCAACTTTCTCAGCCTGTCTTCATAGAGGAGGTGCTCCAGTTCTCATATCTACTTTGTGGCCCTCCTCTGGCATTGCTCCAACAGTTCCATATCCTTCTTACATTGGGGACATCGGAACTGTACACAGTAGTGCAGATGGGGTCTCACAAGACCAGAGTAGAGGGCTGATGATGGGTCTTGCTTTGGTACAATGTTGAGTCCTCATTTAACTGGCTTTCTGCTTGGATATGAAGATGCAAAGATGCTTTTTCTACATGGCTTCTCACCGGCCCACTCAGAAGTCCCATGCTGCATTTTGGGTGGGAATGCAGAAGCAGTATGTTTGAGGGAGAGGAGGTGTGTGCGTATTTCAAGCTGATGCCCTGCCTGGCTGCTGTGAGACAGCAGGACGACAGGCTGTCTTACAGCTGCAGCTGGACAAAGGATTTGTGCTGAACAAGGATTTGTGCCTCCTTAGGCAAGAGAAAGCAAAAGAAAAATTCTAAGGGTAAGGAAATATAAATCAGATGTTTTTGCAGTGAAGTTTCCTG
>NW_008691858.1:53562-61717 GCF_000695815.1 Acanthisitta chloris
CCTCATGCATGGCTGCTGCTGGTCCCCCATGCTGGTGGCAGTGGGCTGCCCTTCATGTCTCAGAGCATGCAGGGCTCAATTATGCACTAGCATATCTTCCTCAAAATTGGCACCATCTGGACCACCACCTGAATATCACTTTTTCCTGCACAGCTTCTCACATGATTTGCCAACTTGTGTTTGTGATTTGGAGGGGGGATGTGTGTGAAAGGTGGTGAGATTTGGCACAGGTTTTTTGCATAATCAGTGCTGCTGACAGAACTTTTCTTTACAAATTGATCTCTGCACCTCTTTGAAAACCTGTGCCACTTATTCAGAGGAGCTCCCTAAATCCATGTCAACCTCCAACTGGGGTAAGTTTATTCCTCTAAAGGAATAAACACATTAATCAGCCTAAGGACAACCAATAAGCAGCTTATTGTTTGAAATGCTTCCACAGGGAAGGGAGAGCATACTGGGACAGGAGTTGGAGAGACCAGCCTATGTTGGGTGGGTGGTGGTTCAGGAAGCATAGGCACCCAATCAGCATCCTACAGATCAGCTCTCACAACCCACTCCAGGATGCTCAAGTGAAGCAAATACTGCTCCATCATCTACAGCACAGTTAAAGCTCTGATTATACAAAAGTGTCCATGATTGCAATCTTCATTTTAGGAGTTCAATTCAATTCATTAATTTGGCAAATCCAGGCTGTTGGTCTGTTACTGCAGAATACATCTTGTACCAGTGCTGCCTCTACTACCAGCCAATTGCTGTATGAATGGCACAGGAAAGTTATGCAAAGGTCCTATCCCTATAGGCTGTACTCAGATGGTACCTCTACACCCTGTCCAGCTGTACAGGATACAATTATGACCTGTTCCTGAGGGGAAAAATAACAAGTACATTGGTCCACAGGGAGTGAAATTATTTGCATACACCAGTAAAAAAATCATGCTGCCTGACACTGTATGTCAACCAAATAAGTGTTTTAAATATTTTAGCATATGGAGACACACAGTCTTGTCACTACATGTGCCATCACTAGTGAGCTAACCTGAAAATCACACCTCTCTGCCTTCCTGATACCAAAGGCTGTGCAGTTGGCATCATTGTGGAAGCCCCACAAATGCACAGGTGTTTTCTAAATACCTGTGAGCACTGATCCTCAAAGACAAGGACGTCTAGATACTGCCTCACCAATGAAGTTCAAGGAGAACCAGGAGCCATGGAGAGTGGCACTATGTCCAAGTGGGGAGTAGTCATGTAGAGACTGGGTGAGACCTTCACTGGTATTAAGAGGAGGGTTTGCCTTTTTGGTTCTAAATTAAAAAGCAGGAGTTGCCAGTGTTGGCTCCCCATTCTAGGAAGAGTAAGCAGGTGCCTTCCTGGGGAGGGCTCATGAAAGAACCTATAGAGGCTATGTGCATGCTCTATAGAGATACTTCCCTTCATATTCTCCCTGCAACATGCTACTGCAGCAAGTCATCCAACATGCCAAGAGTAAGGGAAGCTTCAGGAAGACACGTTGCCTCCACTGCTAAGGCAATTCTATGCCATTCTTTGTTCACCATTAACTCATAGGGGTCTGCTTACATACTTCTCAGTTTTGGGGAACTGCTTGCTCTGGGCATACAGTTCCTCTCATTTTTCCAGCCAGTGAGGCTGTAACAGCAGCTCTATCATCTGCATTCTCCACATTTACAAATACACCACCTTTGCCATCCTACAACCATGTAGTCTGGTGGCCTTCTGGTGGAGTCTTTGTGAAAGCTCTACTAGTTTACAAGAAGCATATGTATTTTAGAGATCAAGACAAGAACATATCCGTTCCTAATCACAGGGAGGAGAAAAGGTTATGCTCCTCCACAGGGGGAGCTCAGGTTCACAGCAGACTACAGGTAAGTGGGGTGGGGTTGTAGGACTATACTAACAAAAGGATTTGCCATGTCCTTTTGGGAACCAAGCAGGTCTACATCAGCCAGAAGAAGCTCTGCCAGGGAAGGGCCATGGGTTTCAGCATTTTATTTGAAACTTAACTTGATTGCAATGTCAGGAGCTAAGCTGCTGGTTCAGCACACCCCTAATTAAAACTGTATCTTATGTTCCTTTAATGAATGGTGTAACAAACGGGAGTAGGCATTGATCACATACCAAAAGTCAGTTAGTTTTGGCTGCTCCAGTAAAACAAGCAGTACATGCACATGGCTACCAAACAGCTCTCGCACATGGAGCTAGCTCCAAAGAAACTTAAGGAAAAGCATGCTTTTGATCAAGGTGCTGGGAGAAGAGGTCCTTTTCCTTCCAAGTGCCTGTCCTAAGCTTGAGTATAGGATGGATGGATAGATGGATAAATAAGAGTAAGACAAAAAATCCCTGACATGTTTCTTATTTTTAACAGAAGGAAGGTTTTTTGTTTGTTGTGGGATTTTGTTTGGTTGGATTTTTTGTTTCTTTGTTTGTTTTTAAATAATAAACCACCTCTTCCATGAAGTCTAGGGGCCCAACAATTGCTATTTTCCTCTTCTTGGAGTGATGCTAAATCTCAGAGAAATAAAGTGCTAGCCAGTGGCAAGAAAATGCAGTTTGATTTATTCTATACCTTTAAAGTCAGTGGTAGGCCTTTTCCATGTATGTTAAACCCAGCAGCCTTTTAATTATGGATGGGTTATTTCTAGTAGCCTTAAGACACAATTATCTTTCTGAACAGAAAACCAGCTGGGTGGCCAGGCTGGAATACAGGCTTGATGATTTTGCCCAAACAAGGAGACTCAACAACTTTCATGGAAGTTTTAGCTGCATCAATACTGTAGGCACCTACCTTGCAGCTGGATGAACCCCTGTATATCACCTATGTCCAGAGCACAATGAATGACACTAACTACAATTTTTCAGCAAATAAGTAAGTATGATTTAGATTTAACTGTATTCACATCCCATTTCTTTCCAGAAATATTTTGAGATAGAACATGACTTAGAGGAATGTTTATGGAAGTTAGAATAAAAACAAATTTCAGAGAAAGACTGAGCAAACCCCACTGTAACATCTGTATCCATATTTTGGGTGGCAGAGACAATATCTGATGACCTGCATGTCCAAGAAAAACCAAACAAAGTTCCTTGAATTTCAGCTCTCCAATGTCAGTAGCAAATGCTTCACGAATGAGCTGCAGATCAACAATTTCCCCAGGAATAACTCTCTAGCAAGTAAATATTTGGCAAGTACATTCAAATAGTGAATAAATCTTGAAGATACTGCAATCAACTTGTGGGCAATTTGTTAACATCAGAAGAAAAGGAATTCATCAAAACCATCTTTGCCCAGGAATGACAGGCTCATAGGCTAATAAAAATTAATTTTCCATCTCTAATATTGGGCACAACTTCTGCCTTGTATCACAGACCTTGACAGTTCTTTGGCATGTGATGTTGAAAACAGCCAGTTGCAATTTATGTTTGCTTTTAAATTTACAATTTAGCTGAGGGGGTAGAAAATGCTTCCTGTTGGGAGCAAACTCACCCCTCTGCTGGGCCCACACAGACTGCACCGTGCTTTGAAGTTCCCTGTAAAACTGTGGAACTGGTGCATAGCCCCACCTGGCCTGGGAGCTCATCTGGTATGTGAACTCCCAGGATGCAGCTGGGACAGGGACATGTTGCCTTCAGCATCTTCGAGGTTAACACCTTGTGTTCTGCCTGCATTTTCAAATCTCACATCATCACTGTTGTGTAGTGGCAATGAGCCTAGTATGGATGACAATCATAAATTGCACTCCTGCTGGAAGTGGTATCTTAAGGAAATTATCCTGTATTCCAGGCCATTATAAAAGTATGCTGGAGGGGCAGGAGGTAATGCCCAAGATTTACACACACAGGAGCTCAGCAGCCTCAGGTGACCTGAGAGGGTGGGAGGGCAGCAGGTCAGGGACATCAAAGGACTTTCTGACTCACCAGCTCATCAGCTGGGTCCTTGCCTCCAAGGATATGGACAGAGAAAGTGGGAAAGGATCTCACTGGGGATTTTCCATCAACCAAAGTGGAGCACCTACTTCTTCCCTGATGAGGTGAAGCCTGTTGTATCAGGCCAAATTCTGCTGCCTCTGCTGTACATATTGCCACCAGATACCCCACTGCAGCAGGTGCTCCTGTGGTCTTTCAGGAGAATGAGTAAATTGGATCATTTCAAGTGCACTCCCACACAACTGCTCAGCTGGGATGAGTCACTGGGAACAGGCTAGTAATCTCAGCAATGTCTCATGCCCGTCTGCAGTGCTAGTACAGCACTGAGGGGAGTACACAGCATCTCCAGATAAGAGCACCTGCAGGGTATGGGGAACTTGTGCATGGAAAACCCTATTTGATTTTGGAAATACCTGCTCGTATGTATGTATTGACCAAGCGTGATGGTGAATACTTTATACAACGGTGTTGTACAAAGCTTGTATAACGTGACTGCAGGATGGCTGTATTACACACAAACAAAAAATCCCTGTGGATATTACACAATCCCTTTCTGTGGAAAAATTATTCCAGGAGTGATGTAGGTGGTTTTAACATGTTTTCTTGGAACTGTTTTCAAAAAGACCTTCACTCAGTGCAGCCAGGTACATTAGTTTCTATGAAGACAAACATACAGGGTTTTGAGAATGCCATGCATGTCAGAATTACTTTTTGATCCTACAGATTGTACAGTTTTAAAGCCTTTGATGATCTGCTCTTCCTGGACTGGGCACAACTGTTGATTCCTATTGCAGTGTTGGGCACAACCCCTTTCTGATGGGAGTCAGCTCCCCTTTTCAGCTACTGTGACAGAATTGAAAATGTGCCCAACAGGAAAGCTAGAGTGGGTTTGGCATTGACTCTGTCTTCACTTGGCACTCTTGCTAGGGTAAATTTGCAACTGAAATTCCAAATTTGGCAAGAAAAGGAGGAACCATTTTCCTGGCAGGCCTCCATAGGTACTCAGGAGAGTGGATGGGGGGTGGTAGCCACAGAACAGATGGCAGTGTGGGATGAAGGTAGGTAAAGGGGTCAAAGATGTGCAATAAATAGATTTAACAAATATGTTACACCGCAACATGTGTGACACATGCATGTATTTTTCCACAAAGAGCACAATGCCAGGGTGACACCTCAGTTGCACAAATGACTAGGTAATTGTGCCGTATGGACAAGCACAGCTCTTCTGTCTTCACATTACTATGTTTTTCCTGAGTGATCTTTTAAAGAAAGAGAAAGGCAACAAAATCAATAGCAACCTTTGAGAAACTGGCATGTAAGAAAAACCTTAGCAGTTATAGTCCGAGGTGGGGACAAAGCTGAAAAGAGACATGATAATCCACAAATATCTACACTTCTCATGTTGGGGAGTGGATATTGATGCAATGAGCAATAAACTCAAGACAATGCAAAAAATACATTAAGACAAATACTAAGGGGGAAAAAATCTGCCATGATGAACACCTTTGCTATTTGTGGCCTACAGATGGCTCTCACTCTTTTTAAACTTAGAGATGATTTTTTTTATGTTGCATATCAGACTTTTTCTTTTTCCTGAAGTAAGAATGCTTCAAGTATGGAAAAATGTGTTCCTGAGGTCATTTGCTAAGGTCCCATCTATGAAGGTTCAGAGGTGTGCTAGATAAAGCAACCTCGGCAAATATTCAGTAGGGAAAATCCTGCTGATTACAGGGAGCAGTGCAAGATGAGCTGCCAGGTCTTTTATTATCTATGACTCCATGACTATTGGTAGTGAAGGGAGTTCTTGCATAAAAGCCTTTACTGGCTTTATTTATGCCAAGGCTGCTTCCAGGAAGGGGGAATCCATCATGTCAGAGATGAATGCAAACACAGAGCTTTCTCTCTTGGCCTCTCTCTCCATTTGGACTGTCCTTTCATCTGACATAGAGACTGTGGTGTTCTGTGTATACTCTGCAACTTGATTTGCTTAAGATTCCCCAGAAACAAAGAGACACTGAGGGTGGGATCACCTTAATACAGTAACTTGATTGTTTTCTGGGAACTGCTTGCTTGGTCAAAAGAGAAACTCAGGGAGAGAAGGCCAAGTCCCATGAGAGTATGCTGCAGTGATGCCCTAACAGTCAGGCAAGGAGCCAAGGGAAAGATGCTGATCCGGGTCCCTCCACCTGCAGTGAGGGCACATCACTCCTGTGACCCATTAGAGACCACAAAGCCCTGGTAGACAAGAAGAAAGGTCACATCCAAACCACTGTTAGAATGATGCAGAATTGCAGGTCAATAATACCTCAAGGTGAGAGAGTGAAAGCCCATAAAACCGACTTAATTTCCTATTTGGTGCAGGTAGCTCTAGCATTGGTTTTGCCATTGCTTCCACATTTCAGAAGCCTGTGGTTTGCTGTGCTGCTTTTCCATAAAGCTCTGACAGCTGTCTAATTAAAAGAATGGCAGAACACAGCTCTGCCCAGCTTTGGTTGTGAGGGTTGTTTTGCAGAGGGGAAGGCAGAGTGCATCAGAGGAGTTCAGCATCATGGCAGAGCATCTGCATGTCCAGAGGCAGGTGGTCACAAGTGAAAAGGCATTTCTGGGAAGGGTACCTGCACAGCCAAAATGCATGACATGCAGAAGCTCAGGAGCTTGGATACAAGACAGGGCTTGCAGTTTGCAGGTGGCCCACAGTGGATGATTCATCACATTAAGCACAGAAAGATGTTCTTTTTCCCATATATTGAATGTGTGAGCTTATGAACAGAGCTGGCTGAGGGTTCTGGCAAGACAAACTTTCTTCAGACTATAGAAAGCTCTAGTTCACTTGAATTGGCCAGACCTTGCCCCAAATCTGTCTGTGCCCCAGCATGGAGGATCTAACATATGGTATCAGACATCAGCTGGGGAAGGATTTGAGGCCTTCCCTGCTACCAT
Source organism: Acanthisitta chloris (assembly GCF_000695815.1). Taxonomy (NCBI): domain Eukaryota; kingdom Metazoa; phylum Chordata; class Aves; order Passeriformes; family Acanthisittidae; genus Acanthisitta; species Acanthisitta chloris. The sequence continues at coordinate 60,442 of NW_008691858.1, forward strand.
CTGTATAAACAAATATGCAGCTGCACTAATAGACACACATAAAGAAAATGGTGTCAGAGATTCCAGCTGTCCCTGAGGTGACAGAACACCAAGCAGTTCTGAACACAGTGTGCAGGCAATTGCTACAAACTTGCTTTTGCCAAGGTGCTGCCACTGCCCGAGCTCAGGATGTGCCAGTTCTGCTCACAGGACAAATTACACTCTGGGATTGAGATTCAAAGAGGGGTGAGTCCAAACCCACATTCACATCTGCCTCCTGCTTTTGTAATTTCAGAGCAGATATAGAGCTCAGTAGCCTTGCACATGGCAGCCCTTGAGGAGTGTTTCTTTTAGTGAAGAGACTGCTTCTTCAGGCAGTTTACATAGGGAAATACCAGTTTGACAATCACTTTATGAGTTGCACAGACCAGCCACTCAAACAGAGGGCAGGAAAGACAAGAGTTAAGGAAAGGCAGCTGAAAACCACAGGTGCTGAAGCACGGGGGTGTGGCAAAGATCCAGTGTAATGGCGATGTGGTGTGCTGGCAGCATGATGCGTGGAGGAGCACTGATGCTCTAATGAGCAGAGCTGCAGAATGGCTTGAAGGTAAATAAACAAACTAATTAAGCCTGTCTTGCAGGACAAGGGGCTGAACATCACAACTCTTAGTCCGATTCCCAAGATATTAAAGATGGACTCTCATGTGCACTAAGCAGGTGGTCTAATTGAGGAAGATATCGGTCCCTGACCTGTACTGGTCCCTTGCTGCAAAACCAGCAAAGGTTACAGTTTCTTCAGAGACAAATGGCAAACAGAAAAGAGAGATGTCAGAGGGATGTAAGCCCAGCGGCCCCGAGCTGCCGCGGCTGGGCACAGGGAGGGGGTCACAGGCAGGTCTGGAAAGTCACACAGCCCTTGGAGCAGGGTCGCCGACAGTCACACCTCGCGGCTCTGCAGCTTTGCTTGCACAGGCATGGACGGGGAGAGCTTGGGCTGCAAACAGCGCTCGGGTCTGGGACCTTCCAAACCTGAGAGTCACAGGTCTTGGTCTCCTGCGAAGCAGCGCACCCAGCTCGCTGACGGGCTGCTTTCTGCCTTCTTTGGCGAGGCAGAGCCTTTCCCAGGGTGCCGGTGCCGGACGAAGGGATAAGGGTCACCGAGGAGACCGTGGCTGCCGCACGGACGTGGGCTCCGGGGAACAAGGTGCCTTCAGCACGCCCTGGCATGTGACAGAGCTCCCAAGCTCGGCGCGCGGCCTTTGTTCTCGGCCTTTGCTGCGGCTGGAGGCGCCTCGGA
>NW_008691859.1:0-835 GCF_000695815.1 Acanthisitta chloris
TTTTATTCCTTAGAGCATTCTTGCACATCACAAGAGGTTTGGAAGAACAACTCAAAAATGAACTTTTTTAGGAGTGATGATTGTCTGAGAGGTAGACATCACAATATTGATGTATTACTTGGGACAATACTGAGCCATCAGGACAGCACTGCAAAATAAAGAATTTTTTTCCTGCCACTTTTGGTGATGGACTGATTTTTAACTTGGTGAGCATTGACTTTTTGAAGAGATGTTTATTGTAGTTCATATGGACTCCCAGTTCTTCCCTGCTGGTCCTTTTCTCATTCAATAGATACCCTCCTGCTGGGATGTGAATATGAGAATACACCATGGTTCCAAATTTTGAGTGTACATGTACCACTTCAGTCTCTGCTATGTCTACAGGTAGTGCTTTCAAATTATGTAATTTGCAACAGTTCGCTTCTGCCCTGGTGTATTTGTGGGAATGTAACTGTCCCGGCAAGGCAGTTTGGCATGCTGGCCTCTGACTGCATGGTTCCTGGGATCATGTCTGCCTTGCTAAATGTTTGTCGTGATCCTCACCAGCACTTAGTATCAGGCTCTTTAATCCCTACTTGTAATGTGTGTGAATATGTCCTTGTTTCTGTAGTTGCCGAGATGTTCCAGCATTCCCTGTTCTCATTCTGGTGCCTACTGGCAGTAGAAGCTCCCAGAGCAGGCTGATGAAGTAGAAGAAGTTTGCTTTTAGGATCTATTTTTAATTCTTGGCTACTTTAGTGGGAAGGGAACCCACCTCCTACTCAAATCTGTGATGTGATTCTATCGAAGACATTATCTCATTGCCTGGTTTTGGCCTCTATGTTTGCAGTGTAAT
>NW_008691860.1:0-524 GCF_000695815.1 Acanthisitta chloris
AGCCCCGGGCCGAGCGGCCGCCAAGGGGCTGCCGTGTCTCTGTAACCGAGGAGAGTCTCTCCTGCCCGCCGGCTTCGTGGTAAGGGAGTAGAAAGTTACTTCAAGCTGTGGACTTGTCAGGCAGAGGTTCCTCCTGCGCGGAACTGAGGTGTGCTGGGCAGTGGAGAGCCGCCCTGGACTAATGCAGTGAGTCTGTTGGTGTGTGCGGTAAATGATGTTGTCTTTTGTACCCGCGCGTATCTCTCTCGGTGCCCAACTTCTAACTGTTGGCAGAGGTTTGCCATCACGGGCTGAATCTGCTAGCAGCTAGAAGAAGAGTCAAAATCTCTAGTTGCTTCCTGCTGCTTTGCTTAGATAACAGATCCTTGTTGAGGATCAGGGTTTAGGATGTTAGTGTGTCTGGCTGACAAGTGTCCAGCTAATAAGCAGCTTTTAAGAGGGCACAGACTCAAGCTCTGCCAGAGGAGGTTTAGGCTGGGTATTAGGAAGAGATTTTTTACAGAGAGAGTAGTCAGACATTGGAA
>NW_008691860.1:572-8363 GCF_000695815.1 Acanthisitta chloris
GGCACTTAGTGCCATGGTCTAGTACCATGGTAGGGTTGGACTCGGTGATCTTTGAGGTCTCTTTCAACCTGGTTGATTCCATTCTATGATTTTGGCATTGGTGCTGGCCAGGAGTGCAGGCTGGCTGGCTCAGCCTCCACAGCTGTGATCCTCCAAGTCGTCATGATCTCCTGACTGATATGACTTACACCTTAACAAAGAGTGACGTTTCTAAGACTAGGATTAGGTGATAATGATAGCATTTTGTGTAATTTTGTTAATTTATTTTGGAATGCTGTTTACATGTTAAACAGCATTTGAAGAGTGACGGTTCTGAGACTAGGATTAGGTGATAATGATAGCATTTTGTGTAATTTTGTTAATTTATTTTGGAATGCTGTTTACATGTTAAACAGCATTTTTTTTTTTTTTTTTGTATTGAGGAATGCCTGGCGATAGTAATTGCATTTGTAATAGTGGTATTTATTAGGTATGAAATGAAATAGTGGTGAGAACTACAAGGGTTCTAGCTGTATGAATGAATTTTTGGGTCTGTTTTATGTGATATTTGATAGGAAACTCCTGAATACAGCTCAACATCATGACTGATTACATGTCTTAAGCTGACTGATTTATAAAATAAACTGCTGTGGTTAGTTAGTCAAGTTTATTGTGTAGAAGGCCAAACAGGACTTCTGCTGAAACCAATGTGGTTCTTGATGACTTTGAAGCTGTGAGATAGAACCTCTGAAGTATTGGAAGTAGTGTTTTTTTCATCCTATATAACCGAAAGGGACTTTTTGTTTGTTGGAATTAAATTGATTACTTCTAATAATTAATGTCTATTGGAAAGCTTACTTGTAATTAAATTGATTACTTATAATAATTAATGTCTATTGGAAAGCTTAATTAGGTAATTTAATTTATTGGAAGTACAGGTGCTCATGAATCAGTGCTGCCTTGTGAAGAGTTTTACATGAGTTAAATTCTTGGAAGTACAGGTGCTCGTGAATCAGTGCTGCATTGTGAAGAGTTTTACATGAGTTAAATTAAAACATTCAGTTACAGCATGGTTGTGTATATGTGCCACAGGGAATGTTTACTTAAAGAAGGCAGTGGCTGCAAGTGGTTTAATCATTGTTCCTTGCAATCTCTAATTTAATCCAAAGTACCTTTCTGCGGGTCACACTTTGTTTTACTGAACACTGGTACTTTGGGATATCATTACTGTTTGCGTTACCTTCTTTGACTTGCTCTTTCCAGGTTATTTAGAAAGTATTTGTAGCTGGAATGTAGAACCCAAGTCTAGGCTACTTGCAGAGTGGCATGTGAGTCCATACCTCAGACTCATCTGTCTCTTTGACTAGCTTTATGGCAGCAGAAAATTGGAAGATAGCACTGATACAGTAGCATAGAATACTGGAAGAAAACAGCAGTTTCTTTTGCTTTGGACAAAGCAGATGGAGAATTTCTTAATCCATCTTGTGCCTGATTTTTCTTCTCTGTAAGTGACCAAAATGACAGAGAATGAGGGGGTATTTTGGAGAGGCAGCTGAGGTTTATTTGGGTAAAACATTATTAGTATGATTACTTCTGTGTCTCCTGAATATGCTCTTTAACAAAACCAGAGACGGTAACCAAAATAGTAAGCAGTGTTAAAATTGCAGAACAGCTGTAAATGAAGGAAAACCAATAGAAGGAAATTAGTTTAGAAGTTATTAAAAATATATGGAAACTTAATGGCTGGTTAGGCATTCAATTTTAGGGCTTGAAGTTCAGTTTTATTTCTAGTGAGAATTTCTAGTGGTGTTTTTCTGGCTGCCAGTTGAATAATCATATTGTTCGCCCATTTGCATGCTGTAAGAATCTCTTGATCCTTACTGAGTACAATTCCTGCCATAGTAACAGGTGCTCAATGTGCCTTGTCCATCAGCTTCATAAAACTCGTCAGAAATTTACGGCTTTATTTCTTTGCCACAGTTTTACCTTTTAAGTGCAACTTAAAATACTGCATATGCAATCTAAGTCCTAGTTCTGACACTGAGTCATCCAGCAAAGTTGAGAAGATCACAATGGAAGTGTTTATCCAGATGTTAAGTAAGGTACTCGTTTATCTCATGTTGATTATGTAAGAATTAAAGTGTATTGCTTGAGTGAAATACCACTGTAGAGCAATTCCTGTTTACTATCCAGAAATGTCAGATTTCTTTAGCACTAGGGCTAAGGCTGACCAGCAACGAGGAGGTGAAGAAAAGAAGAACCTTTGCAGGTCAAATTGACCTTAGTTTCTGTGCCTCCTTACAGAGAACTTAAATACAGGATTGAAAGTAACCAGAAGTTACCAAATCCTGATTAGAGTCTTTTTGTGTATCAGCTAGACACTTGAGCTATTGTTAAAGAACCTTGTCTTGGAAAATCCCTCTTGATGGAGACTCTGCAGCTATGAAGGAAGATGTGTGTGATAAGAGAGGTGGGGTACAGGGAGTGAATTAGTGGTTCAGCATTTTTTTATTTGTTTGTTTTGGTTTGGGCTTTTTTGTTTGTTTTGGTTGGGTTCAGTTTTGGATTTTGTGTTGTGTTGTTGTTTCTCCTGGCCTTAGTACCTTTGTGGCTGGAAGGTAAGAAGCAAGCCAGGTGACTGTATAGCCTCTCTGAAAGCCAGTTTGGTCCCTGCTTAATTATTTCTTACACAGCAGGCCTATAACAGTCGTTTGTATGTAAGTATTTGCAGGTGTTCAGCAGCATATTATTTTAATGAGGGGTGGGGAAATCAAACATCCTGAAAATATCAAAGCTATTGAAGTTTTGCCAGGCCAATGTCCCCAGAGTGAGGCCTGCCATTTGATGATGAATAAAAACTGAATTTCAGAAAAACAGTCTGCAAGATGATATTTTGCACTTGCGGATAGAACAGTCTGCTACCCTTAGCCCTTCATTGCATTAATTTTGGCTTCTAAAATGAATCCTGTAGTCCAGTGCTTGGGCTGGTGAAATAAGCATAGTAATTTACTTCCGATAAACGAGTGACTGAGGTTTTCTTATGTATATGGCAGTGTGGGGGAGCCTGTGGTGATAATGGTAATTCATGTAAGTGCTCCCTCTCCCTTTTTCTCCCCACTTGATTTGGTAGTCTTCTGTATTGATGTATGTCACCATGCAACAGTGCTTCTGAAGTTGCCTTGTTTTGGAACAGGTTAAGAATGTAACTGGACTTGCATATTCAGGATTTGTTAAGTTCAGGGAAAGGGTACAGCTGTTCTGTGCTTGATGTATTAATACAGAATTTTCATAGCCTGCAGGGTCTGTTTGTAGTGATCTGCCAGTGATAGGAAATTAACACTGCCTTGCTTCACAGGGACTAGGTGTTCACCTTTCTTTTTCTCCCCCTGCCACTCCTCCCCACCCCATCCCTCCGCTTCCCACTACCCTGCAGACCTGTGTGATAACAGAATTGAGATAATGAATTGCTTGAGGCATAAGGTGGCAGATTGATTTACAGTAATCTAATGGAGAGATGTGTGTACCTCCACTGACAAAGTATGAGGAAATCAATCAGCCCCAGAGACAGAGGAAGGGAAGATGCTGTTATATGTTATGTCTTTGTAGTTCCTTAAGCTACACAGACACTCTTAGTTTTGAGGATGGCAGAAAGAGAGTGTTAATCCAGTTGGAATATGTATTGATTTGTGATTTTGGGGAATGAGAATGGTGATGTTGGGGGAGCAGTCTATTAGGTTTTATGTATTCAGAAGAAACTTCTACAGCTTAGTTTATTTTCATTTAACCTTTCTGTCTTGCATTAATTTACTGAAAAAACACAAGCTTTGGTGGTGATAACTTGTAAGCCTTAACCACAGAACAAAACAACAACAAAATGTAGAGTAGAGGTAATCTTTTTTCCTCCCTGTTTGTTGAAAACTGTATGCTTGCAGACAGAGTGAAAAAGCAAGTGATTATGACTTTAACTTGCAGACATATGATTTTACCTTCACTTAGAAAGCTGTATTATTGTTTTTCTTGAAGGACATAATTTAACCGGGGAAACTGTAGTATCCCATTATGTGAGTTTGATCTTTTTTTCAATACAAGGAACAATGTACATTAGACCATATATAAAATGTTTAATGTGCCATCCTGCTTTCTTGTCTGTTGCATACCATTTCTCAGACTGTATGTTTTGTAAGCACATTCTCACTGATCTATAGAAGTGTATTTACAGCTGTCTTTTTAGTTGAAGTAAAATGGGTTGGCTTCCGTTTTCCATAGGTCTTTCAGTACTTGTTCTTTTTAATACTACTAAAATTCTTTTGAGAAGGTAAGGTTAAAATAAGCCACTAGTGTACAAAATTACACTAAGTGTAATTTTATGAGGGCTATTTATATTAATGTAATATTTTCTTGTTGGATACCAGGGTCTCTGCTGAAATATTTTCTCCATCAGTGTTTCTTTGTGCCATTTAAAAAAAAATAAAGCATGTTGCACCTTCTATCTTCCAGCATGAAAATATCTCAGACAAAACCTTCAGGTTTTTGCAAAGCTTCTTGCCAAAATAGGATGCTTTTGTGTCCTAATCATCCTTATTAATCTTGACTAATGTATTTGAGGCTTCCCCCCCCCCCCCCAGGTTTCTGTATGTCTGGTTTAGTGGTTCAGCAAGTTGCTGCAATTGAAAGTGGCCCAGGGGACACTTTCTGGTTTGCCACCTTTTCTCTAGAGGGGATGAGGAGGTCTCTGACAGCTGTATGCTACATTCTGCACCTCCTGTCAGCCTGCTGGTCAGTGTCAGTTTGCTGCTGTTGCTTCTTGTCCTTGCAGAAGTGGCTATCTCCTCTTTCAGCTGTAGCTTCTGCCAGCTATAGTGTCAGCAGCTCAGTCATCTGGCATAGCTAACTCAAGTTTTCCTGTTTCAGGGCAGCAATAGGGTTTGTACTGGCCCGCGGAGATGGTTTGTTACAGGCAAATAAGTTGATAATTGGCAGGGTGAGGGTGGTAATTGAGGGCAAACCACTGGGAAGGATGGAGGAGGGGAAAAACTGGTGTTGGAATCTGAGACTAGACCATTGTGGTAGATACTCCAGTACTCACAGAACCAGGAAGAGAGAGATATTGCAGCACTGTGTTTGGGGTGCTCATATGGAATCTGGAAGCAAAGGAGAGAAGGAGCTTGAAGCATTCTTGCAGCCTTCTGCATCAGAGGAGGGTGTATTGGCTGAGGTCCTATGGTCTTACCTCTTTGTATGCTGTGGATGCAGACTCTCCCCTTCCTGCTTCAGTGCTTTACTATGAAGTGGAGTTGCTGGACCAGGAGAGACTGAGACATACTCTGGCCAGGCGTAGCTCAAGCATTTCTGGCTGCTTGATACCAACCACAAGCTAATGGATTACTTCATTAGAGGTTTCTTCCAGAGGTGGGTAGTTTGTAACCCCTAGCTTTAGCAGGGATTAGTCTCTGTAATGGAGCTAGTGAAGATGGAGACATATCTGTGTTCCACAGCCTTATATGAGTTTTCCCCAAACTGTAAACGAGTTAGTCATGGGAACGTGGCTTGTGTGCATCCAAGCTTTTGTTTCATCTAGGTTTAATGATTAATAGGTAGGTGATAGTAACTTGTTACAGGATACTTTCCTAGCGGTCAGTGTCCTGGAAATAGTAGCTATGAGAGTAAAGAATATCTTTATGGGTATTGTGTGCTTGTACTTCTGGGAACATCTGATTTCCTGAACATATGTGTTAGGTTTCTTTTACCTGGTGAGCCTCTCTGTAGTGTTTGCAATCCAAATGTAATTTTTAATGAATTGTTGACATTGTATGTCTGCCAGGTTATGGGTAATTTGCTGTGTTTTTTTTTTAATTTATTGTATATACATGAAGAAACTTTAGCTGCCTGGATTTTGGTAACAAACTCTTCCCTTTGGGTTTGATGAAGGAGTTATTACCTGATTTTAGTTCATTAACATGCAGCCTGTTGCTGTGGTCAAGAAGTGAGAGCCTGAAACCTGAATAGGTGTATGGTTAAATTAATTGCTGTTGATTTTAGTATGTAATCAATTTAATTTGCATTTGAAACCCCCCTGAAAACACTTCCTTATGAACACAAGATATTTCATAAATTTAAAACTTACTTGAGCTGTGCTATCTTTTTTTTTTTTTTTGCAGTTATTCATTAATTCTTGCAGCTATCAGCCACACTCAGACTTTAGGATTGTTTTAGTTTTCAGTTGAGATGGATTTTATTTGGAAGATGAAAAGTCAAGTACAATTTATGACCTGTTACTGCATGTTCTGGGAAATCTGACATTTCCAATGGCAGTTTCAATAGGTTAGGATGTTTAATATCAAACTCTAGGGGAGGATTTATGTTTTTAGTAGTAGACTGGATTTTAAGTAATAAATGTTTAGATTAGCAGATTTCGGTTGAACCACTGAGATTGTTCTTAGCCTATTTCTTAAAATTCCCCTCTGCTTTCTCCTGTCTAGCTCAAATACTGGATCTTTTTGAGCTGTAAGGTGATGAGCATCTAAATACCCTGCTATTCTATTTTAGCTGCTCTTGCTTGTTGTTTACAGTTGGTTGAAAGAATAAATGTATTTTTCAAATATCAGCAATATGCCCATTTTAAAACTGCATCTTCAATCCATAAATAAAATCTCACAAGTAAATATGGCAAGTATCATAGATTGTCTTTTAAAATTATGATTGTGGAAAGAAATGACAATAATTCTGTAGTTGTTTTCAAAGGAGTTGCATGTTTTGTGCTTTTCATAACCTTGCAGCTGTTCCTTTTCAGCAGATACTCAGCAGTGGCCTTGCTGCAGTTGATTCCAGCTGTTCTGTGTTATTTGGAGAGCTTTTCATGTTCTGCAGTATTTTATGGATGCCAATATTTTTGTCTTATATCTTTCTTATATACTGTGGTTACTTAAAATATTTTGGTGCTGTCCTCCCACTCCTTTGCCTGCCTGCTGTCCAAAAGCATATTTAAATGTGTAAGCCTGAATCCTCTATTAAGATTTGTCTGTCTATATTAAATTACTTTTTGTTTCAAGATGCCTAATGATGGGGTAGGGGAGGAAATAGGTTTAGTTCTGGCTGGGTGCTTAATTTTTTTCCCTAGAGTTCTTGACTTTTGAGGCTTAAAAATTTGCCTTTTCAGTCTAACATTTTGTTTTTACTTCTGTGCTACTTCATGGGATGTGCTTAATTTGCGATATTTTCTCCCCCCTGCCTTGGTATGCCAACTCGACTTTTCTCCAAGTGGTGGCTTTGTTGAAACAATGGTTTTATTGTTAGGGTTGATGAAGTGTATCATGGGATTTGTAGTTCTGTCTAAGGAATTAATCTCTAGAGGAGTTATGCCAAAAGCCAGATAAAACTTCATTCCTCAGGAAGCGTAAGAGTAGCGTGTCAATAACTTTTGGCTTTTGCTGGGAGTATCCTGCTGTTAAATACCTGCTTTCTCTGCTGTGCAAAGGTACTTTGAAGAAAACCGTAATTTTAAAAAAATGCAGTTTTAACTTTATATTTCTATGTAACTGAAGCACTTTGACTGCTTCCTGTGTGTATATATATTCCTGTATACAACTTCCTGTATACAAACTCGCTGTTTTATTTTGAAATGCAGATGCTCATTCTGTCCTGAAAAGATAGTAGCTGTTCTTTTTGCATGTTAGGGTCATAAAGTGTGTCAACAAGCTGACCTTTCCTGAAAGCTAGAGACTAGGTTAATGAGGCATCCCAGCTTCCATTATGGCCTGCAGAAGAAGGTATACTCCTTACCGAGAAATAAGATGTGGGGGCTAATTTGGAAAG
>NW_008691860.1:8377-16478 GCF_000695815.1 Acanthisitta chloris
TTGAATCTGCAAGTACAGAACAGCACTTCTGGTGAGAACCAGGAATGAAAACTTGATTCATAGTCTAGTTTGCGATAATAGTATCAAAATGGTCAGTGATCATGTGGTGCTAGACCATGTGTTGCTAGAAAGGACTGATAAACTAATCAGAAGCATCTTTGAGAATTGTTTTCTAACAGCTTGTGCTCATTTGTGAAGAGGAAGGCCCCTAGTTTAATGAGTTAACACTTCATGTAGACACCCAGTTGGGCTGGTGAGTGCCTTATGTGTGCTTATAAGTGAAACTGCGTTCCCTGCTGGTATGAGATTTTGTGAAAACATAGTTATTCTGCTTATTACAGAAAACATAATTAGGCTGAGCTACAATGAAATGTGAGTAGTGACTTTCCTTCCTTTTAATAAATGGAGTTTATTTTGTTTTAAAGACTGTGGCGACTAGTGCTTGGAGCACAGGACAAATTCAAGCAAAGCACACTTTACTGTTTCATATTCTGTTTCTGTCTCATATTGATATAGTTATCAGTAACATAGTTTGAAATGTAATGTGATACACAGGAAGTTTGACACTTAGCCTCAATGGATCTACCTTCTGTCTTTTGGGATGTGATAACTGTTCCTACCTCTGCAAAACAACTTCAGTTTCTTATGTGTCATTTGCATGGTGATGCTTGTTGTTACTTAACTAGGTGGAATTTTGCATCCTGTGCTTAGAGTGGGACAGTGGGTGTTGCTGCTGTGGGAGAAGTCTTTCAATGAAATGGATGCCTCTTTTACAGTGCTTGTAGAGGGAACATTGGCTGTATTAATGCTTTTGGCTTGTTCAGTTTACTTGCTTTGGCTTACCTTTGTGGGTGCTGTTAGTAGTGTACTTGCACTTGTAGGGCTCTGAAGATCTGTAGAGCTGAGAAGGGAAAAGCATTTCAAAATAGAGTTGGGACATTCAAGCAGGCAGGATTTTTTGCTTCATTATACTTGAAGTGGTGAGGGAAATGAAGCATGTATGCAGAGCATACCAAGGTTTTTCTGTGAGTCTTTAATGGTCTCCTGACAGTTCTCAGGAATGGTGAGCACCAGTTGCATTTGTTTACCATGGCCATGAAATTTGCTGTACATGCTAATAGATTTGAAGGTTTCAGTTCAAATAACTGACTTAGGGTATTCAGAATGGAAGTTCTCTTGCACTTCCTGAAAGAAGAGCATTATGCTCACATGAAGTGCAACTCACACTGAGTGCAAATTCAGTGTGATAAGACTGATAAAATGAAGTATTTCAGGTGTAGCTGGATCTAAGTAGTTAAGAAGTTTGTCAATTTCCTGAATTATACACTTTTCAGTATAGTGGAGCTGATAGATGTAATGTGGGTGACAGCAGGATAGATTTGCTTGTAAACTCACAGTAGCATTGCCTCCTAATCTAGCCAGTGTCCTGATGTGGTGAGAACTGGCTGTGTTTGTGTTACTCCTCTAGCTCTAACCAACACCAGCAGCTCCTAGATATCCAGTTCCTAACACATTTTGTGAAAAATGGAAATTTTGATGCTTCTGTGGGAATGAAACTGGAACGTTTGTTATCACTAAGCTTCTTCAGACATTTTTATTTTGAAGAATGTTGCTTTTTTGTCCATAGTCTAGCAGAACAAGAATCTCTTTTCAGGCCTCCTCCAAATCATGATAGTTTTCAGCTTACCTAAGAGAAAGATTTAGAAGAGTTTGACACCTGACTAAGGTATTGCATAAAATGCAGTTGAGCAGTGGCATCTCAAATGTGAATAACATTCTGGAAATATTAGAAGGCCTACCTCTCTTATTCTGTGTATTTTCTTTTCCTAATATATTTCACTTCTCCCTTTGACTGATTCCTTTTCATAAAACAAATATGCTTCAAAGAATCTGTGTTACAGATGATAAATATTACTTTTGCTATTTTAGCATTTCAAAAGGGTCGTTTTCATATGTCTGTCCCTATATGAACAGAACCAACCAACCTGAACCTGCAGTGAAACATTTTGATGAAGCATAATATCATGTTTGATAGACAATGGGGATAAAATTGTCTCTCAGCTATCTGCATGTGCATGTCTGAGGATGGAGGGGAAAGGGGGAGGAACATAGTCCCTCAAAGAGAAATGAAGGGTGTGTGTGTATTCTGGAGAGTATCATATTAATTTACAAGAGTTTGACTCTGCTCTGGGAGGGACTGGGAGGCCATAGTGTGTGTGTGTGGGGAGGTGGGGGAAGATGGTGAACATTCCTGGAGGGGATTAATTTGAGGTGACTCAGATGCTTTGATCCTTTCCATCTGCAGGTTGGCTTGTTTTGGCTTGTTAATGTACGGATAGCAAATTCCCTCTTTCCTTTTATGTTTGGAAAATTGTTCATAGCCCACACATGACTCTGTAATTGGGGAGAGATTGTTCATTCTTGCCTGCAGGAAGACATTTCTCTGTCTGCTGAGAGAGTTCCAGACTAGATAGAGGGAATGCAATAAAAATGTAGATGGGAAGCAGGGCTGCACTACACTTCAGCTATGATTCTTCAAGAAATTGACACTAATCCATCTGAGTTTGCGTCCAGACCAACATCATGTATACTGCAGCATTAGGGAAGTAAAATTCCTTGAAGCCTCCCCTGTGTCTCAGTGTATAATGTTGTGGTTGTCTGTAGGACACACATACTGTGTAGAAACCCCAGTGAGTTTAGGAAAGTTTGCTTTATCAACAATCCACAATAGTTAAATGCTCTCATTACCGTAATCAGTTTTTCTTGTTTATTTCAGCTTCACTCATCCTAGATATGGGTAGGAATGTGTATATATATTTAAGTGACCTGAAAGTAGACAAGAGTTTTGTGATATCAAATATTATGCTCTGTTTCTTAACATAACTTCATAAAGATTGCTAAACTTTTCTGTTGAACTCATATTGCTCTGCATCCTTTCAAGTTGCTCTTTTAAGTCAAGATTTTCCCAAAGTATCAGTGTTGTCTTCACACTATATTTTCTCAGAATTCTGCCTGGGTGCTTGTCCTATAGGCAAGATAGCACTGGTCAAGTTACAGAGATTTAGTCTCCTACCTCTTCCCCCACCCCAGAGATGCTTTGGAAAGGTTTGTATATATGCATGTGTAATTTTTAACTTTTTGTCTCTGAGGATATATCATGCCACAAGTAGGGATTTTATTTCTTGATTAAGGTAGAAAATAGCAGCACATAACAGTCACAGTCCTGGCATAAACTTATAGTATTTACTCACTGGAATTTTCCCCTGTGTTGCTTAGATATCTACATTTAAAGATTTTAGGGGTTTGCTTTGGATTGGGAGTGTTGTAGATCTCTGATTATTTTAAGATCCCACAGAATTTTATTCAGAAATGTGTTTGACCAAGGCCACGTTCTAGGATGACTAATTGCAATCTGTCCTTGTTTTGATTGGATGGTGTACCTTGCTGCTTTTGTAGTTGGTGGCTCATTCTGGCTGCTTTGGGGTCCTAAGGAAATACTCTAAGGACTCTTCTCACCCACCTCCCAGAGGCCTTTTTAAAAGAAACTTTGGGGGCAATTTGATCCTTCTGAACTCATGGTGCTCTTTTGTCACCTGCTAGTAGCTAGGCCTCTGCTGTCAGGAGATTACGTATTTGAGTTTAAATTTGGGTAAAAACGTAAAGCATGGGGATTTTTTTTTTATGTCTGAGAGATCTTGCATTTGACCTTCATAGGTGATATGGTAGTGTCAAAAAAAATATTTGGCAAATCCTACCATTTTATAGGAACAATAAGTGGTTTCTAGTAATTGAATTGCTTTCTTAACAAATATCTCTTAGGAAAAAAAAGCTGATAACAACTAAAGCAAGTTCAGTGAAAGAAAATTAACCTGCAAAAATGATTTTTTTGAGAACAGTGTTGGATATCAGGACTTATTATATGAGGACCTTTGGAGGTCTTTGGAGGATGATTGTACTTTGCTGTCTTTATGGAACTCTTCTTCTAGATTTAGATCAGTCAGTGGTGAACTATACAATATCACATTGGCTGTACAAGATCATGTTGGCTGGAATGCTTGGAAATGATGGCATGAGTTGGACAACTCTAAGACTAAATTCCAGGTACTCTGATTCTGCTAGAAATATTCATTTAGATGACCTTGCAGGATCACCTTGCTTTACTGAGACTGGACCCATTGGAACACTTCATTGCACAAATGAAATCCTAATCTCGGTTCAGGGAGCCTGATGTTTGGAGTGAACCAAGAAGTCTATAAGTGGTCCTCTCCTTTTCATGAAGAACACTTGTGACCACATTCAGTCACAGAGAGACAGTTAAACAGCCATCCTCCAGGAGGCAGGGTAATAGAAAGGTAATTAATTTTCTGCCAAGTGTCATTATATCAAGACATTTCATTTAGTCTGAAGGCGTCTGTATGTACTTGCAATACACAAGCAGTAAGAACCAAAAGAGCATCTGTATGTTGTTGTATGGTATTATACAATAGCTTGTGTATATGTGCATGTTTTGCATGGCAAAGATCTATTTGTCATGCTTGTTGTATAGAGCACAGTAGTTCAGGTTCCTAAATTGCAGAGTTTGGTTTGGCTGAATGTTAAAGGATTTTATCACTTGTTCCAAGAAAAAAGCTTAACTCTATCCTTTATTTGGTTGCAAAATGGTATTTCTTTGTTTGGAAATACCTAGCTTGTGTATATGTGCATGTTTTGCATGGCAAAGATCTATTTGTCATGCTTGTTGTATAGAGCACAGTAGTTCAGGTTCCTAAATTGCAGAGTTTGGTTTGGCTGAATGTTAAAGGATTTTATCACTTGTTCCAAGAAAAAAGCTTAACTCTATCCTTTATTTGGTTGCAAAATGGTATTTCTTTGTTTGGAAATACCTGTTACCAAAATCACTTGTTCCAAGAAAAAAAACTTAACTCTATCCTTTATTTGGTTGCAGAATGGTATTTCTTTGTTTGGAAATACCTGTACTGTTACCAATGTCTTACTACCTGCAGTAGTAAATTTTGATTTCCACAGTTAGAATTGCTATCATGTGTAAACACAACATGCTCATGGCTGTGTGTGGGGCTTTGTGGGCACAGGTTGCAGTCTCAGGGGCACATGGTGAACCATGGCCTGTTAGGTTGCTCAAGGCAGTGAAAGAATAACTGGAAAGTGAAAAGGTAAAAAATTAATTGCAGCAAGGGGAAGGTGGCAGCTACAGCCAGTATAGTAAAAGGCTGTGAATTGAGCTTAACCTGAACTGAAAACTTGAACATTGTCTGGCATTTTACTTTCCTTTACAGATTCCCTTCCATACCCACCCTCCCACCCCTACCATGCTGTAAAGTCCATGCAGAGCCAGACTGGAAGAACTTCAGTCCTAATGGGATCTGATACAGGACTGAAATGAAATATTGCCTTGATCCTCTGGTAATAATATTGGGAAGCTTTCTCAGAAGCTTTGGGAAGCATTTTTATTGCTCACTTACCTGTTTTTTTGATGTACAGGAGATAAATGAATATACTTAGAGCATACACATGTGGCTGTGTAAGGGTTAAATGCTATTTTAAAATTGTTTTAATGGGGAGAAAGTTTTTAATTGTAGTGAAGTATTTTTGGAATTTGCCCTGTCAGTTAGTAATATTTTACTAATTAATGCAACACTATGTTTAAAGCAGGCTGACAGCAGTTTGTCTGGAGAGTTGGCTGGTGGACAAACTGAGGTGTGTTCATTCCTCAGCAATTCAACCTATTTTATATGCTGATGTTTCTGAAGTAATGCTTTTAACTTGGACGAGGGTAGTCACATCTGCGAATTCCTTGTGGTTTCTCTACTGCTGGGGGTTATAGCTTATAAAGACTTACACTGCCTTAAAGCCTTGTGTGCAGTGAAAATTAGCAAATAGAACCAGCATACAGTTACTAGGCTCCCTTTGGCTGGAGGTATCAGGTTTGTTTGGCAACATTAAGGGATTATAAATCTTTGCTGAAAGAACATTAGCAAGAGGCAGTTCTCTCTTTTTTCCTTTCTCTTACGCATGCTCTTGCTTGGGAGAGCACCTGCTGACTAATACTTTTGGCTACTTTATGGTAGCTTTCTTTTGAAAAATTATCTCTTATTCGGTAATAAATGGTCACATATACACCTCAAGTCTTGAAAAAACAGCACTTGTGCTTTTTCTTCACAACATCTATAAAATTATCAGCCTGCAGATCTGCCTTGTGAACCTGCAAACAAACGTGTCCAGGCAGTGAAGATACTTCAGAAGTTTTATTTGGTTTCAACAGCAATATTGATACACTACATGATGTGCTCTGTAATAATGAAGATGATACTGGAACAACTGGATGTCAGAACTAACATGATCCTTTTAAATAAGCATTCTATTTCTCACATGTATTTTGTTGCACATTTCCATGAAATTATTTCAGCTTTTGGCAAGTGTATCATGGGACCATTGCTATTGTAAATTGCTATAATCTAGAAATTTACTTTATTTGAAGAATCTGTTCCAGGAATGGTTTCCTTTTTTTTTCCCCCCCCCACTGTGGGACAGGAGTAGTAACTGCTGTGATAATGAATGAAATCATCTAAAAGTGCAAGAAAAGAAATCTAAGCTACAATAAAGTAAAAATTATGAAGGCTTTAAAGGAAACAGTTGTTTTTCTGAGGGAAGGGTGAGAAAACAGAGTACTTTTCCAGTGCGCCAGATATGAAAGTATCCTTGGTGCAACAGATGTGAATGGAAACTGACGAACCCTGATGAAGTGATACTGATGAGATTGGAGAGTATTTTGTTTGTGAAGCTCATTTGTTTGTGAATCTTCCTGGTTGTAAGAAGAAAGAATTCAGTGTTTAAAAGGTCATGAGAATCAAATAAAGCATATTGTTTTAGTGAGGTTTTTTTTCACTTGCTTTGATAAGAGATCCTGATTTTAGTGCCAGGGAAATAACTAGGATCGTTACTTGGAAATTTCAAGTATATAGTTTTTTTGAGCCAAAAGGAAGGAGCAGGTCAGTTAAGTTAAGTAACAGTTGCGTTTTATGTAATTGTTTTTCTCGATGTAATAGTTTAACTATTTGTCCTTGGGTGAGTGAGCAAGTTAATCAGCTACAGGGCAGGCAGTGTATAATAACTTTATAAATGTCTATTGTGTTTGATTTCCATTTCCACAAGAGCTTTAGGTCTTGTAGCTGAATGTGATCTTTGTGCTTATGCCATTTTATATTATCCTGGTTCATTCACATGGCAGAGGAGAGGAATTAAAGTTCCAAGCCTCAGGCCAGTAGCAACAAATCTTTTCCTGGCTGGGTGGGAACGCACAATACTCTCAGTTGGTTGCAGTCTGCACTAGTCAGTGACCGGAATTTATGTAATTTGTCAAGGTGGCTATTTTCTTGTATTCCTGCTAGAGGCTGATATTTGAATGGGAATAGCTAATCGAAGAGATGGAGGCCATTTATTTGGACAGGCAGGCAAGGTTGGTATCCTATCTCCAGTCTGTAATTGAAGTGACTATGAAAATGGTTACATTAATAAGGTGGAGTTAACCTTAACTCAAATTTTTAAGGTCTAAAAATCTGCCATTAAGCAGAAGTAGGTAAGTAGGTATAATTATGATGCTTAGCTTGCTATTGATGCATTCTTTCACTATAACATGGTGTCCCTTGCTGCTGAATTTTTCTTAGAGCTGCAGGCCAAACATCAGATTGTATGTGTACTGAACATATAATTTGCTGCGAGTTCCTCTCTTAGGTAAAGGTTGAATCTGACATGGCAAGTCCTTTCTCCTTCTTATAACAAGGTGTGAGTGCTCAGCAAGTCTGCCAGAGCCTGAACAGCCTACTTTCTTTCCATAGCACTGATTCAGGTACCAGAATGGGAAGGATGGTTAAAGATGGAAGCAGTGTGAGGAGCAGAAGAGGAGCCTTATTTTGCTTTTTGCCACAGTGAGCAATGTATCTGTTGCCATCAGGCTAACCTCTATTCCTCTTTAGTTTTTCCTAAAATAGTTGTACATCACAAAGATGTTGTAATAGGAAGGGTAGTTTTGACCAGGAAGTTTTGACACCACTGCTTGCCAATTTATTTTTTTTTATTTTATTTA
>NW_008691860.1:16531-17927 GCF_000695815.1 Acanthisitta chloris
TGTTCTTCAGTAAAAATACAAACCTATGTAGCACTAGCCTTTACTCTCTCAGTTTTCTCCGATTTGCCTGTTTGGGCTTAGGTGAGTGTGGGCTCTGTATAATATTACCTGTGGTTAGCAGCAATAAGGAAATATGATTGAGACTTTCTGATTCAATATACTCTTATCACATCAAACACTTTGAGAGATGTGTTCAGAGTGGTCGGTACCACTAATGTTAGACTATCAAAGGAAAATAAATAGAAGGTATGCAAAATATACAGTTGCCAGTAGTGTGTTTTTCATCAGCTTGTGTTTTCAAAGATTCATCTGACAAGACCACACAGGAACACCAGGAAAAAATGCAAAATAAATGGCTAACCACAAGTTGTCTGCTGTCCGATGAAAGTAATGAAACTACATCCTGGAGCAGTATTGTTGAGTAAATGTTTCTGATTTTTGGAGTGGCACTTACACTATCCTATAAATTTTTTTGGTAGAAGTTTGTGTAATATTAGGTTGGTTTTGTTTCCTGAAAATGGTTGATTATAACTTGCTGGAAAAAAATGTCAAAGCTTCAGTATAATAGCAGCAAAAAAGTAAAATTAGGTGTTATGAAAGAAATTAAGTTCCACCTTAAAATGCACAATGAAGATTTTTGTTCCACATGGGGTTCTCCCCCACTTAAATTACTGAATGCAAAGTTTTGTAAGCTGAAACTTTGAATCCTCAGGTTTAATGAAATGCAGAAAAGGTGCCTATTTTAATTTTTTATGGAAAATATGTTGTTTCAGATTACTGTGTGGAACAGTCTTGACTACATCCGTCCCTGGAGGTTTTCAAGACGAGACTGGAAGTGGCACTTAGCGCCTTGGTCTAGTAACCACAGTAGGGTTGGACTCGATCTTTGAGGTCTTTTCCAACCTGGTTGATTTTATGATTCTATGATACATAAAGTAAGATAAATTTATAAAAAGAGGAAATAGATGAGGACATAATTCCAGGCATATACACAGAGTGTTGTTTTCCATATGAGTTACTATTATTAGTGCAGATGATAATCTGTATGGGATTGCTTGTTTTAACTAGAGCTGTTTACATACTGAAACAGGAGTGTTTGGAATACCACTGCTTCTGGCCTAGAGGAATATGTTGAAGTACCACCTTTGGTGTGGAGAGCATAGGTGTTGAGTGAAGATGATGTTTTGGCCACAGATGCTGGTCTGCACTCTGTTCCCTGCTCAGTGTAACTCCACCCTTTCAAAGTACAATGACCAGGTAGGCTTCATGCAGTCATTAATACTGTCTGTGTTAGTAGGTCCTGTGAGCCACACTGGTAGCCTGGGTTAAAGTAAAGTAGTTAAATAAGGATATGTGTGAAGAGTGGAGGAAACTGAACTGAGGTTGCCATTGTTCA
>NW_008691860.1:17945-24182 GCF_000695815.1 Acanthisitta chloris
AGATTTGGAAAGCAAGTTACTTTCTACTTTTTAAAGATATAATATCCTGAATGATGACTCCCCTGATAAACACACATTTGGCATTCATGCCTCCTTAGTACAGCAGCTGCTAAATGCACATGTGTATGAAGCGTGTAACTGTCAGTTTGCTTACCTCTATGTATTTCTAGCTGAGATGCTGACTTTCTCTGGATGATAAGAGAGGGGAAAAAAAGATATATCTGAAAGATAGCACTTCTGACAACACAGTACCTGCATGAACTGAAGTGTTAGATTGAGTATATATTAGTGTAGAATAGCTGCCTGAAGCAGGATTGTGAGGGTAAGAGAGAAAACTCAAGCTATGAGCCTAAATGAAATGGGTAGTAATAGTACTAGTAAACTAGTACTAGTATAATGCCTTAGTATTAGTAGTATTTCTTCTATTAGTGACCGATTTAGTGACATGGATCTTCATCCTTCTCAGCTCTTTTTTTTCTGGTCACTGTTCTGGCACACAGCTGCTGCTATCTGTCCTTTTCTATCCCAGATCTGACCTCTTCTTTTGCTTCTGCTCCCCCTTTCTCCACTTTCTTTGCAGATTTTGGTAACTTTCCTTGGTGTTGGTTTTGTGATTTTTTTAAACATAATTTTTAATTATTATTTTGTTTATTTTTAAGATCTGGTCCTTTCTACATCAGAAATTGCTACAAAGCATAACTCTTGGTAGCTCTTTGGTATTTGGCCTTGTCACTGGCTGCTTCATGTCACAGGAGGGTTAGGTTGTACATTGCTGCAAGTCCTTTGTGCATTCATTGCTTTTGTCAACAGGTTCATTAGGGACTATTGAGACAGAGGGAGGCAACACGCATGAAAGTGTGTACTTTGCTCTGTGTGTTTGTGTTCCTGCAAGAATTCATCTGCAGTGGGAAGAGATTTGATTAGAGATTCTAGGTGGAAGAGGATGTTTTAAAAAAAACAAACTTTCGCTGACAGCATTTCAAGGACAGATGCCTGATGTCTTTGAATTTTAACTTTTTTTATGCCCTTCAGCATTATTTTTTTTGTGAACAGAATAAACCAAGTATGCTCAGAAATAGCCTGTGCCCCCCTGTTATTTAAATACGTGAATTCTAATCTTCAGCTGTCTAGCTCTGAATATGTAAGAGTTCCAATCATTGTGTAATAAAAGCAGTGTTGTAGCCTCAGAGAAGTCAAGGCCAGTTCATTTAACAAAGAAGAAAGATGGCCATTGACAAACACTGAGCTTTCATGATGCTTATAGTCCTTTGCTGCTTTCAGACATCTCCTTTGTATGGTATTTTCCCACACAGAACAAAGTGTTGGTTTGCCAATGAGATGAGGATGAAAAAGACAAGTTTTCCAGTGTCTGGAGTAACAATTTGTCTTAATGGGTTGTCCATCTGTTTCCTAATTGGTCTTCCACTGACACATATGCATGTTCAGTGGAGAAAGGAAGGTGCTGAAACAAAAATGCAAAGAAGTGGTGAAATGGAAAAATGTGAGATTTGCTATTTTATGAGTGAGGAGTGACCACAGGCTCCTCTGTGTGTTCCTACTGGGACAACGGGATGAACCACTGCTCTTTACGGGTGACTGATTCACAGGGATATTAGGATGGAGAGCAGTGAAGATTTGACTGGAGAAAGTAGTGGAAAACAGGTCCATTAGCAGATACTCGGAGAATGAGTCAGTGGTGGACCTTCCAGCATGCCTGGTACAGTGGTAGCACAGAGGGTGTAGGACACAGAAGGGGTAGGGCTGTTCTGCTCTGCTTGAGTAGTGTCTCCCTTTGACCCAGCAACGAAGTGCTTGGGTGAATGAGTTGGATGTTGTGCTGACCCAGTAAGGTACAGCTTATGTTTCAAGCCATGATTTTTATAATTGGCTGTTGATGCACTGAATAAACCTTGAATGTAATTGCTTTGCACATTTCTGACCTCTTTCTTTAAATCCATGTAGATCCTGTGAAGTCATTTGGTCAGAAACTTCCTTTTCAGGGTTGATGCTTTGTGGAAAAGTGTATAGCTTTGAAACTCTAGTACTAGGTAGAGTTTCTTATTAAAGTGATGAAGACACTGATTTCTTTAGTCTGAGAAACTACAAAGGCCTCTGCTGCTGAAAATTATAGTACCAAATATTTTAAACAAGGGGTGAAAATGTACTCTCTTTCTTCTTTTGGCCCCTGATGCTCATACAGTAAGGCAATTTTGTACTACCAAATTACATGCTATTTTTTTTTTCTTCTTGACATGAACTTTACTTAGCTGGTTTGATGAGACTTCTTTTCCTTCACCAACATCTCCTTGTGTTCTCACTTGAGTCATGAGTCAGGAGCAGACTCCACTTGGAGTCCTATTGCCAGTTCAGACTGCATGATCATAAGTCATAGAATTTAGGTGTTGGAATGGACCTTACAGATCATCTAGTCCCAACCCCCCTTGTCATGGCCAGGGACACCTCCCCACTAGATCAGGTTGCTCAAAGTTTCATCCAGCCTGGCTTTGAACACTGCCAGGGTTGGGGCAGCTACCACTTCCCTGGGCAACCTGTTCCATTGTCTCACCACCCTTATAGTAAAAAGTTTTTTTTCTCACATCCAACCTAGACTTTCTCTCCTTCAATCTGAACCCATTACCCCTTGTCCTATAATTGCAGTTCCTAACAAAGAGTCCCACTCTGGCTCCCTTGTAGCCCCTTCAGATACTGTAAAGTTGCTATGAGGTCTCCATGCAATCTTCTTTTCTCTAGGCTGAACAGCCTCAACTTCCTCAGCTTGTCCTCACAAGGCAGATGATCCAGTCCTCTTAGCAACTTCATGGCCTCCTCTGGACTTGTTGCAGTAGTTCCATGTCCTTCTTATGTTGAGGACACCAAACTGCACTCAGTATTCCAGGTGGGGTCTCCTGAGAGCAGAGTAGAGGGGAAGAATCACTCCTTTTCACCTTCTGGCCACACTCCATTTGATGCAGCCCAGTCATATCTCTCTTCTCTAGCTTGGTCTGCTTGTATGTGTTTCTGTGATATGCCTTGGATGAATGAGGAGGAAATGGGGGGTTAACAAATATTCTATGGTCTTTGCAATTCCTCTGAAGTTATTTGGTACTTGTAAGTGATAGTGTTAGTAAAACAACTAGCTATTTGTGTACATTTTAGTATGTGCTATGTCTGCCAGTGTAGAAATAATCTTAGTAAGTGAAACAGCCAGAAATGCCTTATTTCAGTCTGTGTAAAAATTGTTTGTTGTTTTTAATTCTTTTTGCCACCATCCTGTATTCTTGTCATGTAGCATGGGCTCTGAAAAATTTATATATTCACTGGAGGTAGTTGTGGATGTACTTAAATGGGTGTGTCAGTTAATGTCATTTAGCTAAAATCAAGTGCTACTTTTGAAGCAATAGTGTGTGTTCCAAGAAATTCTCATTGTTCAGAACTTCTCTGGAGTTCTCATTGTATATTCATCTTGTCCCTGTGTGAGACTTGTAACATAATCATTTTTTTATAGTTACCAAGAAATTGTGATTGGCCCTGTATTTCTAAAAGCCATTTTTAGAGGGATGATGGACCTATTACTTGGTCTGCATGTATGGTAGGCACTCTAAAGTATTTTTTTGGAAATAAACCTGTAGAAAATTTGAAACACTGGTTCGGGAATAGGAAAGTTAAAAAATGCTATTTTGCTATGTGAAGAGGAGAGAAGAGCTCTAAACTATTTTGTGTTATCAGTAATAGCTATGTGAAGAGGAGAGAAAAGTTCTAAACTATTTTGTGTTATCAGTAATACCAACTGTTTTATTCTGGGCAGTCCTGTCTCATCAGTATTTGCTGTAGTTATGGGAAACTGTGGGTAACCTGATGGGATTTTTATTCTTCGATTTTTCCATGGGATCTTTAAGTAACTGTGCAGAAGTCATGGGACGTTTGCTGTGCACTTCAAGTAAGAGGGAGGAGAGGAAGCAGAGAGGTAACTGAAGTTAACAGTGAGTAACCTTAACAGAAAGGGCTGAGAGGGAGCATTCCTCTTAGTTGTTGTGCTCTTTCTCCTCAGTCATGTGATTTATTTTTTTTCATAAAATAAAAGCAGGAGTAGAGTCTGACACAGGGAAAAGTAATGGGACTTTGTATGCATACTTATAATTTCCTTTTAGTTGGAACATGACATGGATTGTCACATGTTTTGGAGATGGAGGAATAATGTACAAATGTGTTTTGGATTTTTTTTCACCCCCTCAACATAGAGCAACACCTGGATTATTTAATTTTCAAAAATCTAATAATTTTTGTTGAGATCTGTATTTCATCTTAAGTATAACTTAGTCACTGCCTGGATGACTTCATAGGAACCAATTCTATAGATGTAATAAATAATCAGCTAAGTTTATTTTTTGTGGTTTTCTTCTTTGTTTGTTTGGTATGTTTTCAATGGAGCACGCGTGTATGTGAATACAGACACTTTTCTTGAAGATTATTTGGAAAAGTTTAATTTTACATTTTTTCCTTGACTCTTTGATAAAAGGTTTAAGCCCTCTGACTACCTCTTTAAAGAATGAAGTTATCACAATTGCACTTTACATGTTGGAGACACGGAGTTGAAATAAACAAATGTTGCTTGGGTCTGTTAATCATTTAATATTTAACTGTTATGGTGTGATATGGTATTTGGTAATAACACTGTGAATGCCTGTTCTATAGGTGTCGTGAACCAATGCTAAGTCTCTGTCAAGGAGGAATTGCTGTATGAGTATTGCCAAAATCCAAGTTGTGTATCTTGACTGCTTTAATCTGTGTTGGTTTAATTTGTATCTGGAGAGTGGTTTTTGTGTAAACTGCTTTTCTCAAAGTGCTGTGTCTCAAAAGTCTTTGCCAGAGTTGCTGTGAATTTGCAACTGATGATGTTCAGTCTTTTGCTGCCTAATGAAAATGCTCAGTTATGAGGAGTATTTGAAATTTATCATAGCCAAGGATGCCATGCAAATCTGTGCAGTTTGCAGTGTTAGTGATGTAAGCCTGGGATAAACTTCAGCTTTGCTAGGTTTCTGTGTCAACAGAACAGCATGGCCAACTATTTCCTGTGTAGTTTTTCATAATGCTATCAATTGAGACCAGATGTAATTACAGCCTTTTCCTTGGGAAAAACTCAGTCTCTAACCTGTGATTCTGCATTGTTTTCTTCCAGGTTTTGCTCCTAACAATTATATGCACTTTAGATTTCAGCTTTGAGCCTCATGAAAGTAGCATTGCTTGCTGCCTTCTATGGTTGCTTGTTCTTCCATCCATCCTTCCCCTCCCTAATGTTAAGACCTTATCTAAACATTGAGTGCTCATGACAGTTGTTTTTCTTTGGAACAGTGCAAGCATCAAAGCTTGTGAGCAAGTGTTTGGGAGGTAGGAAATAAGGAGAAGCAGGCCTTGCTGCAAAATAAACTTTCTGTGAAGTTTATCCATTAATCTCTTCAAAACTACAAGCTCTGCAAAACTCATTTTCAGAGAGAGTCGCAGACATGTCCCAAAAGTAGAACTCTGCAGGATAAAATCTAAAATGAGATCTCTGGCTTTTGTTTATACACCTGCAAAGCCGAGAAACCAGTGGAGATGATGGTATTGCTGATTTTAATTTTTTTTTATAGTTTTTTTTTGCTTTTACACATAGAAGAGGTTGTGGAGATGAGAGCCTCTCAGCGCTTTGGGCACAATGCCTGAACCCAACCTGATGCAGAATCTCCTCCTTTTAGATTAGTGAAGCTACCTAGACATAATGATGCTTTTCCTTTCTCATAGACACCTGCCTCTTCAAAAGCATCCCCTGTATTTTCAAATGCAAAAACTCCAATCATGACAGGGATTTTTCAAAACTAATTAATTTAATCTTTTTGTCAAGGATGTTCCTATGTAGTGCTGGAGTTCAACTATTCTTTTTCTTTATAGTTTACTTTTATTTCTTACAGCATCTTTCAATTTAACCTGAGGAAACATGATCCACATATCAGCTGTGGGGAATACAGGGGAATTCATGACTTTAATTTCTATAGTGAGTGATCCAAGCGTTTAATGAAGCACTATAATTACCATTCAGTTTTATTTCTCAAGTGTTTCATCCCTTGCTTCAGCCTTTCAAGGATGTGGACTATTCAATTATTTTTTCACTAATTTCTGCTGATTAATACACTTCACCAGTGGAAAGATTTTCCTGAGAGTCCGGACTAAGGTTTATTCCTTCAGCCTCTGTAATTTCTATTC
>NW_008691861.1:0-2924 GCF_000695815.1 Acanthisitta chloris
GGGGTCAAAGGATGCTCCAGAAACTGATCCTGCCAAGGCAGTGATGAGCTCCTGCACCCTTGCACCCTTGGCCCTGCCTTGTGCCCCCCACATGGGCATCCTGCGCCCACAAAAGTGCCCCCCCATTACCTCCCCCACTAAATCCTCCTGGGTCCTGGCGTAAGCAGCTAAAGCCCAGGCAGGCTTGGGGAGGGGGGGCATTGGGGGGGCACCCTGCTGCCGGCTCCATCTGTGCCCCCAAGTGCCCGGTGCAGCAGCACCAAAGAGGGGAAGGCAGGTGGCAGGCAGGGGTCTTGTCCCCCTGTCTGTCAGACTTCCCCGCCCGCCTCCTCATCTGTTCATGGCAGCCACTGGTAGGATAAACCACCTCCCGCCTCCCCGGGGCACTGGGCTGCTGCTGCCATGGGCAGCAGTCTGCTGGGGCTGGCAGGTCCCTTTTAAGCCCC
Organism: Acanthisitta chloris; assembly: GCF_000695815.1. NCBI lineage: Eukaryota > Metazoa > Chordata > Aves > Passeriformes > Acanthisittidae > Acanthisitta > Acanthisitta chloris. The sequence continues at coordinate 447 of NW_008691861.1, forward strand.
TGTGGATTACCCTGGACTTGAGTGCGTGCCAGGAGGGGTGGGAGGAGGAAAAGGAGGATGAAGAGGAGGCTGGCAGGCTGGGGACACAGCTGTCGCTAACTTCAGGGACCTACCTGTCCCTGAACACAGCCTAGGGCTCTCCAGGCACCCTCTGAGGCTTATAGGGGTCCTGCCAGAAGTGATAGGTGGGCTGCAGAGAGGCGAGCACTCACCCACCGGGTAATGATTCCCCAAATCCTTCGGTGGCTGTACCTTCCCTGCTGTCACCTCCCAAACCTGCATGGCACAGTGGCCACAGAGGTGGGGATCAGGGAAGGAGGTGAGAAGGGTAGAAAGAAAGAAGCAGGATGAAAGTGGCAGGATAGCAGTGGCAGAGCTTGGGGGTTTATTTGGTCCCAAGGGAGGTGGGTGCCGGCATGGGCCAGCACAGTGCAGGTGCCAGGCAAGCAGCTGGGCTGGCATGAGGGTGTATGTGCAGGCAGAGGGGTGGGTGGGCTGGCCATATCCCCCTGCCCTGTGGTCCCATCCTGCTCACTTCAGCTGCTGCAGGAAGGCCAAGAGCCCACGGTGCCACTCGTTGGGCTTGTCCAAGTAGCAGGCGTGTCCAGCACCCTGCAGCATCAGCACCTGGTGCTCAGGGAGGTGCCGCAGGTTGTTCAGGCTGGTCTGTCCCAGCTCCACATCCTGGTCCCCATACACGATCAGCGTGGAGGTCTGCAGAGAGGGAATGCACCCTGAGCCTCTGAGCTGCACCCAGGCACTTGCTCCTCCTGTCCAGGTACACTCTGGAGGAGAGACACTTGCCCTTCTCCCACACTCACCATGATGAGGGCAAACTGTGGCTCAGTCTTCTAATAAACCGTGCTTACAGCCATACTCCTTCATCATCATGCTTCCCTTTTCCAGTTGCAACAGGGTTTCTGGCCTGTTTGGTCTGTCCCCAGCCCAACCCCAGTGCCAGGGTCCCCTCTGCACCATCCCCTCATAGTTCCCCAACCTCCCCCAGTCTCTCTCCAGGCCATACTTTGATCTGGGCATACTGGTCCGCCGTGAATTTCTCTGTGCAGATGGGTGCTACAGGTACATATGCCTTAATCAGGTGGTTGTGCTCTAAGAGGAAGGGCAGGGAGTACATTCCACTGAGTGATGGGCTGATCACCACAGCCGGTCCCAGACACAGAGCCTCCGAAACCGCTTTCAGGAATGTTGCCGGTGCTGGCTGGCCCACGGGCACTGGGGCCATGGCGTCCTTCGAGCGCCCCAGTCCTGAGTCATGGGAGACAGAAGTTGCCCTATCAGGCTCCTTGCTGCCTCAGAGACCAAGAGAAGCACAGCAGAACACCAGGATTCCCATCCCAGCACCACAAATCCAGTGGTCACATCGGCTGCACCTCGCTCCACCATGCCTTACCCGGCAGGTCGATGGACGGGCACTGGGGCCATGGCGTCCTTCGAGCGCCCCAGTCCTGAGTCATGGGAGACAGAAGTTGCCCTATCAGGCTCCTTGCTGCCTCAGAGACCAAGAGAAGCACAGCAGAACACCAGGATTCCCATCCCAGCACCACAAATCCAGTGGTCACATCGGCTGCACCTCGCTCCACCATGCCTTACCCGGCAGGTCGATGGGATGGACTCAGCCAGCGTGGCGAGTGTCCCCAGCTGCAGCCAGGTGTCGGAGGAGAAGCGGATGCCATGCAGCAGCAGCACTGTCAGCCTTGGCACCGGCTGGGCTGGCTCAGCCTGGCGGTAGAACAGGGTCTGTCCTTCCACTGTGATGGTGCTCTCGGTGAGCTGTGGGGTGGCCATGCCTGAGGGCCAGGGGAGCTGTTAGTGGGGGTGAGAGATAGGAACGTGCCTGGTGCCCGGCGACCTCTGAGATCATCAAGTCCAACCTCTGAACTAACACCACCACGTCAACTAGACCATGGCACTAAGTGCCACGTCCAATCTCTCCTTAAACATCCCCAGGCATGGCGACTCCACCACCTCCCTGTGCAGTCCATTCCAGTGTCTACCCTTTCTGTGAAGAAATTCTTCCTAATGTCTAACCTAAACTTCCCCTGACGCAGCTTGAGACTATGGCTTTTCCGCAGCTTGAGACTATGTCTTCTCACCCTGTCACTACTTGCCTGGGAGAAGAGACTGACCCCTACCTGGCAGCTATCTCCTTTCAGGCAGTTGTAGAGGGCGATAAGGTCACCCCTGAGCTTCCTTTTCTTCAGGCTAAATAATCCCAGTTCCCACAGCCTCTCCTCACTGAACTTGTGTTCCAGACCCTTCACCAGCTTCACTGCCCTTCACTGGACATGCTCCAGCACCACAATGTCCTTCTTGCAGTGAGAGTTCCCAGAACTGGACACAGTACTCGAGGTATGGCCTCCCCAGTGCTGAGTACAAAGGGACAATCACTTCCTGGTCCTGCTGGCCACACTGTTTCTGATACATGCCAGAATGCCATTGGCCTTCTTGGCTACCTGG
>NW_008691862.1:0-3510 GCF_000695815.1 Acanthisitta chloris
TACAGAGCAGAATGAGCCACAATGCTGATGGATAATGGAAAAAAAAACAAAATCAGTGATGCACAATACAATTGCTCACCACCCGTGGACCGGCGCAACCCCGAACCCCAAAACTTACTTTAAAAAAATGTGTGCATCTACTAATTGAATGCAATTTTATTTTAAACCAACCTATATATAAAACTAAGGAAAACTTTCAGATGTTAGAGATGAAAAACAAACACTGTCAATTTGCAAACATATTAATTCTACAAGTTTTACTGTCTGTTTACTCTGTGGTAATGGGTTCTTACAACTCTTGCTAGTTTTTATAGGACTGAATACTTATGAGGGCTCTGAAGGAATCCTCACTCTTTACTTTGTGGGTAATTCTTTTACAGTACACCAGCTGTTTATGACTATGCTATTTAGGCCCTGTTTGTATGCACACCATCAAGTACACATGCAGTTTGCTACAGAAATGGGCCACAAAAACCTTCCTTCAATTTGCAAAAATTGAAAATATCTTACAGAACAGCACAACTATATGTTTCACAGTCTTACATAGGAAAAAATTATGAAAGATTTTTTTATCTAATAACACAGTCCAAGATTCTTCACCTAAACTATATAATCTTCGCCCTTTTTAGCAAATGAATGTTACATTCTAGTTGCCTGAAGGACATTTAGTGGGCTCTCATTTCCCATTATCCTCTCCTTTACCCCTCATCTAACAACTTTGGCAAATCAATGAACCCATATCATGCAAGAAATACACAAATTATTACATTCAAGCCTAATTTCTAGAACAGAAAAATTATTTTCCCCCAATGTACTCGTAAGTTTGGAAGAATCATGAATCAACTGCAGGAACCTCTCATTCATCATTTTTCAAAAAAAAAAAATAATCCAAAACCTCACTTGTTAGGTTAAAAAGTCACGGAATAAAAAAACTGAGCTATAGAATTAAAAGTTGTTTCTGCGTTGTTTAATGAAAATGGGAAGGATCCCAAAAAATTAAAAGTTAACTTTTCCCAGTTAACATCTAGTAAAAACAAATGTTTCGTATTAGATACAGCTCCTGATTTAGCATGTTCTTACAACAAGATCCAACATACACTAGAGAAATGAAATGGCAGTATCATAAAATTAGTACTTAAAGCCTGGCTCATAACAAATGGGCAAGATGAACTGCTGTGCTCCCACCCTGTCTTACTTTCAAGAGCCTGTCTTTTTAACTGTAGGGGTCTCTTAGTATGTGCTTGTGTGTGCAGGTATGAGACAGACCTAAATTAAGGACTGCTGTGTTGGAAGATACAGATCAAAGGTCCAGCTCTGCTCAAACTGGAAGAGCTGGTTGTGCAAGAGGAAGATTCATGACAGCCTGAGGAATGCAGTGAAAACAATTCTTCTGAAACAATGGTGGAGGCTGCTCTACAAGTTGCTCCAGAGCTTCTTTTCTTCAGCAGAGTCCTGGGGCAATTCTAGGACAGAGAATGTCCTGTGAAAAGTGAGAAGAGATGGTTACAAGTCTTCTTAATGTTAGGGACTTCTGGCAGAAGCAGTCATGAAAGTTTTAGTAATGCATACCAGAGCTAATTCAGGGATGGAAAGCCAAAGCAGAGCTGCTGAAGTGGACGCACACTGAGGACTGGGACACATGGGAGGAGCCTCACATGCTGGCCTGCTTCTGTGGCCAATGGTAATTTTGGCAGCTAAATAGGTTTCAGAGAACTGCTTCAGTATAGCAACTTTATCTTCCATCATCCACACCCAAACTCACCTAAGGCTTACGACAAGGCTGGTTGAGTAAAACTGCTGCAGCAGCATGGTAAAAAAGAGGATGAGTTAGATCAATTACTAAGTTACAGTGTGTGGCTGTTGTAGTGTGGTGCTAGACAGACATGTGCAAGCTTGCAACTAATCATGTCCTTCATTGACATTTTAACCATCATTTTGAAGTTTGCAAGCACAGTCTGAGTGCACAGCCTTCAGATGCCAAAGGCAGTTTGTTGTCACGCATGGCTTAAAAGGAAAAAATCCTTCTGAAAGTGGGTGGTCAGACAAAGGCTGACTTACCCAGTTGGACTCTGGATGGCGATTGTATCTACCTGCAGAATTGACCCCATCTAGAAGTCAGTGTCAGAGCATCTGACCGGTATGAGATTTGACCATCCTTCTCCTCCTCCTTACACTGCAAAGAAGCACTGGGAGGCCAGCAGGAGTGCTGGTAGAGTGCTGTACTTTTCTCATGCTGTGCAAAGCCGAAAGGGTCTTTACTTTTCCCTCTTGCCTGTTACTGAGGGTAAGCTTCAGATGATGGTAGAGTCTCTCTCCCCTACCAAACTTTGCCACCCACATGTGGCAAGATATTTCAAATAGAAACAAGAGTCCTCAAAGAAGTCTGAATGGATGAGTGTGTGGCAGGGAAGGGGGATGACTGGAAGCAATAGAGCATAAGGAATCAGACATCACTACCTTTGGAATTTGGGTCTGAATGTCCATGTCTCCCAAAAGGAGATGAGAGTTTATCAGGCCTCTGTTATTGGATGCTTCCAAGACTGAAGCAGCTTGGGATTAGAAATGAACCATCCATGGAGGCTACTGCCACATGATTTCAAGAGCCCCCAGAAGACTCAGAACTGTCATAGGAGTTTCCTACAGTTAGATGCTGATGGCACAAAGAAGATGAACAGAAAACCAGAAACTTCTGGAGTTCCTAAAAATAAAATGCCAGGTTTTATGCAAGGAGTAATGTGAAAGCTGAATCGAGAAATGGACACATCCATCAACATGAGAGAGAGCTACTCTGGTATATTTATGGATGACCTCACCAGTGAGACCCCTAAAGCCTATTTCTGCTTCTAAACTGACAGGTAGGCATGGATTCAAGATTCTAGTGAATATACATTGTAAAATCTCTATGCAGTGGACTTGCAACTTATGCCAAATACCCTGTCCCAAAAGATTTTATTGGCCACCTTTCCTCACCATTATGATCAGGTAACTTCCCTGGGTTGCTGAAAGATCATGGTGGCAGAATCAACTTTAAACAAGGCTTGGTGGTAAAAATTTCTTATGGGAAATAAAACACCAAATTCTTTAGATTTTGTATCATCCTTGTGGGGTATTTTGTGGCTCCCAGAGCCATCTAATTCCCAGTTATTCAACTACACACTGAATCAGAGTGTTAACATGTGTTCTAGGCTATGCAAGTCTGAGTCATCTTTTATATTAGTATTTCTTAAGTGTAAGAGGTATTTTATAGAAAATTAAGTTAAGCAAGCTTGGAAAAAGAGAACTAAACATGGATAGATGCAGATACACTTCATGTGCTTCACATGCAAAATGTCAGGTATTCTGGAGAATTGTTCCTTATATACTGATGCACTGATTCTTAAATCCCAGAAACACATGTCAAATGTTTGCGTTGAATTTTTTTTCCTGAACTGCTCTACTTTCTCTTTTCTTGGAATAGGGATATATATCACTTCTGGTGTAAAGAAAGATTGGAAACATTATTTTAACCAA
>NW_008691863.1:0-3943 GCF_000695815.1 Acanthisitta chloris
GGGACCGCGGTGTCTGCGCAGCCGGGCGCGGGGACATAAAATGTGCAACGAGGAGAGAAAAGAGCATCTTTATTTTTGGTTCACTGCAAGCAGAGCAGTGCCAGTGGCGAAGATCTCCCCTGTGCTTTACAGCCCCCCACAGAAGCGATATTGCTAGCTGGGTCAGGGGCACGGGAACGAAAAATGCTTTCAAAGGAGGGGCAAGCGTTGCAGTAAAATTTTTTGTGCAGTTCGTTTCTCATCGACAGTTAAAAAACACAGATCCGCTCCAGCGACATTTGCACCCCAGAGACCCCATTGCACCTTCCCAGAGAAGGGAGAGTGGCGGGCTGTGTGTGTGTGTGTGCAAACCACCTCCCCATCCTCCCCGTCTGTGGGACGAAGCACACACCCAAAACACGCCGTGTAAACCCTGCCGACCGTCGCGGCGAGAGATCAGGCCGGCTGCAGGCAGCAGCATTCTCGTTATGGGGAGGAAGGCGAAGAGGTAGCCCGGTGCGGACCTTTCCCCCAGCAACAGGTTCCCCTACCTGCAGTAAAACCGCCGGGCGCGGATTCTGCGCTTCCCTCCGCGGAGGCAGTGCCCGACACCTCCCCCACTCCGCCCGGGGCGGGGATGCTCCAAGGGGAGGAGCAGAGGGCTGACTGCAGCCGGGAGCTGAGGAAGCGAAGCCCGGCTGTCGGGACGAGCAAGGAAGGGATGTGAGCGCTCTGACGTGCCTCAGCCGAGGGATCTAGTCCCAAACCCAGCCGGGTTACCCTTGCACCTCACTATGGACACTGCTGCTTCTGCTGCGCGGTGAAAAAAAAAAGGGGGGTCCCCCCGCTCCTGCGCCACCTCGTTTAAATTCTCCCCCCCCATTCCTGGCCCCCGTGGGATTGGACACATTACATGACGGGGGGTGGGATGGGGGTCCCAAACCCATGTGTTCCAGTGTTGCTTCCTCGGCACTAACAGCATCAGAGGTGAGGCAGACATGGTCATTGAAGAAAAATTCTCTGTAAAGGTGCTTAACTAGCAGGCTCGCTCACTGCGGAACGCTATCGGGCATGTCCTGTCCCTTAGATTTAGTTGAGAAAAGCTGCCTACAGGGCCAGTGATGCCTACAGCCGTTCCCCCCAACACTAGGCGTTACGTCCCAGCGCAGTCTGTCCCACTGGCCAACCTTCCCCCAGGCCTGGGAAAGTAGGGATGAACCTGTGAGTTTAGGAAAAAGGGAACAACCTCAGGATGGTAAGTCATTATAAATATGGTATATAAAAACAGAAGCATCTTTGTGCTTAAAAATAAACAGGAAAATATGCAATGTGTCGCTCTTTTTCCTTTTTTCCTGTCATATTTCACAGTGTGATCCAGCCCATTTTTTATGCAAGTGGAGCTTTCGAAAGGAAGAGAAGATCTACAGAAAATGCCATTGATCCGTCAGAAGAATAAAATCTCTACAACAATGGGGCTTTCCTACAATTCTGGACCAAACTTCCTGGACACTTACCAGCAGAAAAATGGAAGAGTTAAAAGTTGATCCCACTTGGTCCTAGAGAAAGAGAAGGTGACTGGGTGTAAAATCACAGGATGGTTAGAGCCATCTTTTAAAAAAGAGTAATTCCTATTTTGTTCTGTCTTAAAACAGAAGGAAGCAGCAAAAAATCCTGCAGGCAATAGGACCACGACAAAGTTGTTAAATTCTGGCATCAGCTTGGTGAAGGGCTATGTCAGGGCAATTAGAGCTGCACCATGCAGTACCACTGTCAGCCTTAATCTGCGCACTGATGGGCAGCACAAAATCCAAGTTACAGCCCACAGGAAGCACAACCAGTGAACCCATATTGCTTTGACAGTTGCACTCATCTAGAAATAATGCAAAACGCTATTTAGATGTATACATCACGACCCTGTGCTCTAGGAAGAAAACAATCTAATGAGGGGCTGGGAGACTCCTTGCAGAAAAAAAGGAACAAAGACATTGTTGCTGCTTTTACTTTATATCACTCTTTTACAATTCTTCATATTTTATCCTGTTGGAGCGCCGTGTTGGGGTTGGTTTCACCAAGCTGTTTTTTGCCTTTACAGCCTCACTGAAGAACTTGAAAATAGATGGAAAACTTTTCCAGGAAGTTAGTTCATGTCGTTCTGTACCTGCAAAACACAAAGATGACAGTGACTGGGGGTCCTTCTGTGACTGCTGGCTGCTTGAATGGTAAATGCAGGGTAAATGCCCTGGTAAATGTGAAAACACAAACCCTAGGGAAGCCATCCAGCTGCTGGCATCTGGTCTACGGGGAGCCTAGCGGGAGTCAGTGATGCTGCTGGGGGCAGCTGGGCAGGAATAACTGCATAGACAGACAGACAGACACACAAACACACACATAGCCGCTCAGATCACAGGTCAGAGATCCTGAACATGTCTCGGTCCTGGGAAAAAGTACCCTGCTATTTATTGAACACACTTGTGCCCCTTTTCTAGCTTAAGTTAAGGTAGCCTGTTCACCTTTTGTGGTTAGGTGGATTCGCAAGTAATGAGAACTGAAACAATTCCCACTGTGGGCCAGCCTGGTATTTTTCGGACAATTTGGTAACTTTCATTGTCTGGATCAGTTAGGAAAAGGTTACGGCCAGCCAGTACCTGTGTCAGGGTCTGGCATCGACATGTGTCTCCCCCTGCTTGACACTCCCCTGGGTTGCAACTAGGTCTGGAGCCCTAGCAGCAGTGTACAGAGGTCAATCCAGACTTGCTCCTGACTGGTAAGCAGGCCTAAACCTATCCCGTGAGGGTCCCATTAGTCATTACAGTGCTACCCTCTAAGAAACTGTCAGACTCTACCCTGCTATACCACCCCGTGGGTTAGAGCTTGGCGGTTCATGTGAGCGATGTGCTCGAGTGTTTCACCTGAATACTATCAATGGGTGGTGAATTTGCCAACAGGGCAGTTGTAACCATAATTCCCACAACTGGAGCAAAGACCGACTTGGTTACCCATGAAGGGCATCTGGCAGGACCAGGGGGAGGTGCAGTGTCTGCAGCAGGGCACAGCTGGTACCAATGGTCCCATCTTAAGAGAGTCATAGTTACTCTTGCTCCTTTAAAGCACGTCATATGTCTGGCCTATCTTGGGTAAAAAAAGTGTCTGCTTTTCAGGGCTGACATTTTGCATTATTTATTTTTCATTTTACACTGTTTTTAGGCTGGCATATACATTTTTAAATGAAAGACAACACCTGATTTGAACAACATCCTATGCATCACGAAGGCATCCTTTCTGCACCCTTTCCCATAGATGATACTGAGGCAGTAAAGTGGACATTTCCTGTTTGTATCCTCTGTCTGAATATAGATTTACCTTTGTATTTTTTTTGGTGGGTGCTTCTGTTGATTACAAGTGTCTCCTTCAATGCACAGTATATGTGCTTTATTTAAACAACCCCTTCCTCCCCAACCTCCTCCAAAAACCCAAGACAATGGAGATAGGGAACCAAGGGCTGTGAAAGAGTTGGGACCTCTTCCTGGGTAATCCAATTATGCAGAGATGCTGCCTGAAAGTATTTAGATCCTGGGCCCCTGTTTGATACTTTAACATTGTTAATGATAATTCTTTAGTCTGTAATAGTAGGTCATTGCTATGGTGATTCTACAATGGTGTAACACTTCACTTTCCCTTTTAGCTATTTGCTGAGACCTGGTAACCACATTTGTTGCCTAGCAACAGTTTTGTGACAGTATCACAATTTGGGGGTGACAACAATGAAGGACATGGTGGTCATGGACTGCATAGTAGAGAGGGATGCACAGGGTGGCCGATGGTCCCTGGAGAACATGGGGCACTCACTGGTCTCTGGAGATGCGGGGTGGCCGCTCTGGAGGGATGCTCTGGCGTGGCATTGGCTTTACACTCACCTTCACAACCCTGCCAGGACCCTCATATCTGTCTACCCATGCATGGGGTG
>NW_008691863.1:3958-7473 GCF_000695815.1 Acanthisitta chloris
GTATACTGTTCCTTCCAGAAAGTCTTTGATGGTGGCACTACCTGCCACACTGCACAGCCCTGATCCCTCAAAGGCAGCCATCAGAGAAGCTTCTCTGAAAAAGCTCTCTATGGAAAGACACCACTTCCCACACAAAGAGATGTTTTTGTACAAAGAGGATCCACGTCACATGCACACATAGACAGATCTTCCTCCCCCTCTTCACATTCATTGTATGGAGACAATTCATGACATCTTCCAGAAATTTCCTAAAGGCACCTAGAGCACAAATGCTTTCCACCTCCAAATTCACCCATCCGTGTGCAAACCCTCTTCGCTGAAAGGAAATCTATCAAGTGGCGGACTTGGCAGTTCTGGGTTAATGGTTGGACTCTATATATTAAAAGCGTTGTCAAGCCCAAAGGATTCTATGATTCTACCTTGCAGGTGGTATACAATGCAGAACACCTGCCCTATCCCCGATGAGAACCACCTAACAATGCTTGTTCCCCATCTTAGGGTCATCCTGTACAGGGAGGTGGTTCAACCCAGCAGTTGGATAAAGTTTCCCTTCCAGCACAACCTGCAGCCTAACAGACCTGTCCCTGAGGTTACAACATGCTTGGGTGTGCTATGACTGCCCACTGTCACCATGCAATGACAGCAACACGAATGTCATCTACCAAAGCTGGTTTTATGGAGGGACAGGCTGTCCTTGCACACCCCAAGGATGCTCCTGTCCCAGGTGTTTCACCTGCTTCTCACACGCCTATGTCACAGCACATGGCAATGCTATATGGAGTCCTGAGAGCTAAAACATCTTCCCATGTGGTTTTCTGGGCCCTACTCAGGCACTTCTTACACAAACATGTCTCAGCCACTTCTGCCTGCTTGCATCCAACTCCTTCTATCTAGATTGTAATTATCCTTAATATCCACTGGATTAAATTAGATGAAAATATATGCTCTGAAATTATGCTGTTTTTTTCTGCCCTTTCTTCCTTTCTCATAAACAACCTTCCTCCTCTGTGAAAGGGACATCCAGAAATGAAAAATGACAAAACAATAAGTTTCTGAAGCTCTCCTGTCCCTTTCTTCATCCTGCCTTCTCCCATGTACTGTCCTCATGTTCTCAAGAGAGCAGGCTCATGTTCACTAGTGCTACTGAAACTGATTAACCTACAGCTTTCCTGTAGTAACCCCTCTCAACCCACTCCTCTCAAAAAACAATTCAAGCTCTCGTCTAGAGGGACTCAATGATTCAGTGGTCTAAAGCAATTTTCACATTCCCTATTTTCCCTTTCCTAGTAACAATCTTACTGTCAGATGAACTGTCTCCCTGGTGATACAATCACTACAATGGTTATTTAGTTTCCAGGATTATGATGATTCTTTGCTTGATTAATACCGCAATAAGAAAAGCTTGCCAAGTATCTGCCTTGGCCCTTCACAGTCATTTAAAGGTCAAATTTTCCCCTTAGGTATTCACATTCAACTGCTACTAAAGGGAGAGCCCCAAAAATTTAACACTGCACTGACTGTGAATTTATGATTTATATACCAGAGGCTTGGAAAATGTGACTGAAGCAAGTGGAATTATGTCCTAAGGGTGATGACAGATTTGGCCATAAGGTTTTTGCCAGAGGAATAATATAATTGATGACTGAAATATCAATTGTATATTTAGCAGTAGACAAATCTAAACTAAATGCATGAACAGCCATCTATTTTTTGATAGAATAATTTGTGAGAGTCAGATAATAAGAAGCAGTTGTTCTAGGGCCAAGGTCCTCTAACATACATATATACATAGTGCTCACTAATTTCAACAGCCGTGATGATAAACCACATGATTTAATATACTGTATTAACTGATGGGCTGTTGTACAGTGTAGTGATTTCAAATATTAATTATTTGAGAAATCCTAGGAGCATGCTGCAATGAAAATATGTATAACAACTGTTAAGTGTGGGAGATAGCTATAACATTCTAAAATATGCTAAGGCTATAATTGCAGGAAAAAAATGATCCCTCCCGGTCCCAGCCCCATAGAGACAAATGACAGAAATGCCACAAAAGTAAATTAACCTCCCAGTTGGCAGCATGGAGTTATGTAGGGAGAACTGAATATGTATTTCAACATGTACACAACGTCATTGGAAAGGAACTCCAAAGAAATGGTGGAATCAGTAATGTGTGAGGTGAAATGACTAATGACTGTAAAACAGTGAATGAGTTTCATAATCAATTTACCAACCACCACAAAGAGATATTCATAATTAGAAATAATGATGACCTGCCAATACATTTGTTGATACAAAAAAAAATCAGGTAAGGGCATACTTCCAAAAATTTAATATAGAAATCATCAGGTCTGGATGACACGCATCTGCAGGTCTTCAGGGAATCAGTAAATGAACTTGCTGAACTACTGACAATTATTTCTGAGAATTCATGCACTATCAGGTAGGCACCAGAGGACTGGAGTGGGAGCGGGACAAAAAACAATGCTAATTTGAGAAAATGAGGATTAATTAAAACTCTAACACATAATATTCACATCTGAATATTAGTAAAGTAAGAGATCAACATTAAAAAAATCGAAAGTGCCTTTAGGGTAACAGCAGCCTTAGAACAGAACAGGGTCAGATTTGACAAGAACAGATAAACCCCAAACTTGACCACTTTATTAATCATAAAAACAGCAGGTGAGAGATTTATCCATTGTCACACAGGTCCAGCCACATGCCATCCATGACGACATAGGTCAACCTGGCAACTCAGGGATGCTGGGAACCTGGGGAATCACTTAAAATGGATTATGACTTTCATTGTTCTAATGGATTGCAGTCACCCCCACCTCTCATTTGCACATCAGTTGCTTTACCCCAGCTGAGGAGACCCAAGAACATTTGAGATCAATGGTAATGCAGCTTCCAAATGTATGGTGTCATGTCTGTGTTCTTGCTGCTAGCAGTATGTCCACCAGCACCAACAGTACACATGGCATCCCTAAGGACTGAGTCCAGATTCAGCATCTCATCTCATAGATGTTATCTTAGAGTCTTGAAAATGAGTGCTGACATACTTCTGGGGAATTGGTTAAAGCATTTGAGAAGACAAGAAAGTAATGATATCGGGTTGAAAATATACTTATGAAGTCCCAGAAGTACTGGTATTTGGGCTCAAGTATTTTAAACATGGTTATTAGTCATATACTGAGGGTATAGATACTGAATATAGGGATAGGATATTGAATAGGAGATAGTAAAAACATAAGAAGGAACAGAGAAATAACAATCAAAAAGGGAGCCTAAATCGGTAAGAAAAACAGAGAAAGGGAAAAGCAAAGATTGAAACTGGGATTGGTGCCTGCAGGTGTGGCATGCAATATGATCAGGTGAGTTACTCTGATGGCCATTTGCACACATGCAAGTGAACACATTTCCACTCCCTTTCCACTTCCTCTCAGGAAAAGCAGCTCTTTTCCCAACAAGACTAACAAACTCCTCTGTCTGAAATCAGAGTGTCTGTG
>NW_008691863.1:7512-12447 GCF_000695815.1 Acanthisitta chloris
TGGCTGCGTAGGACAAAGGTGCCCTCCTATGGTGCCTGCCCACTGTGCTGGACAAAAGCCTCCTCTCGCGGTGCTCAGAAGATAAGCGGCACAATGGTGGTCCCCTGCCGTGTTTACAAGATGTGTGGGACAAAGGTTTCCTATGCTGCACAGGAGCTGGGAGAGATCTTCATACATGCCTCAGTGCTGAAATATTTCTGCAGAGAAGTTTCCAGGTTGAAAAGCTTCTCCACAGATATTAGCCACTGGGTTGACCTCGGATCTGCTTCTCTAAGCAGCAGCTCATCTCTAAATACTGCAGGCTTCAAAATTAATTAAGGGGGTCCCATGCCTTAGGGCCATTGGGATGGAGAGTGTTGCTGCTCTTCAACAAATTTCTTGCTCAGAGGAGTCTGCTCTGTCCCTGTAGTCATTGCCTGCATCGAGACCCTGCCACACTGCAAAACACAAGTATTAGGCAGGACGTTAGCTTTACAATCTTGTCCCCAGACATTGGCAAAGGCTACTCCAACATTTAAAACACTTTAAACCTTACTAGCCTAGAGAAGCAACACAATTCATTCTTCCTTCATGAATAAACGAACAGAGAAGTTAACACCATCTAACCGGGGAACATGAGCGTAATACACCTTTCAGAAAGGATTTTTTTCCCCTGGAAGTTATGGATCATGGAAATTAGGAAATTTCTTTCTTTCTCACATAATCCATACAGACACTGAAGAACATTAATTCTTAGGTATGTAATTTTGTAATTCTGTAGCAACAATAGTGTTCAAATATGCACTTCTGTGTGAGATAAAGATGCCTCCTGTGTCTCCTGCATCCATCTTCTGCAATAGTTTTTTCACAGATAGGTAGAAGCACAGGGAAACGGACAAACCCCTGTAGAGCTGCTCCTATGTATACAACAAACACTGTAACACCGGTGGGCACAGGCAGAAAAGTCCAGATGTGGGAGATTGATCTGGGAATTGCAGGAAAGCTGTGGGGTTCTCTGGTAGCACCGCTTCCACAAACACCTCTCTGAGTGCTGTCCCTCCCAAACCCCACTTTTGTGAGGACACTGGTGGAGACTTGGATGGATACCCACCACAGGGCAAGGACAGTGTCAGACAGGAGAGCTGATGCCAGCCAGCTGACGTTGTAACAATGCAAAATTGCACTGCGACACCAGCTGTTCCCAGGAAATAGTAGGGATGGGATGAAGATGTGCAAATGCAGCCTTATGATACTCGGGCGTTGATCTGCTTCATCAGCATTATAGCACTGCACCTGGCTGAATGAGACCTGCAGTGTGTGTGACTAAACGACACTCTCAGAAGCAGCCATTTCAAACAAAGGGAATGTTTGTAGGAGAGCAAGCCATTTCCTTGAAGAAGGGGTCCAGTATTGATTTGCTTGAGATTATACAACTACAGATTTTAAAACTCCTGTTAAAATGGTGTAGCATGCAAAGAGAAGTAGGCAGGATTTGAAATTATATTGATATATCTGCATATCTCTCTACTGCTATCTTTAATTATCCCTACCTTTATCTAATCAATATCTAATAATATATCAATATATAACAATATATCAATCTCCATCTATATAGCAGCTATGTCAACAACACTATCTATCTATCTATCTATCTATCTATCTATCTATCTATCTATCTATCTATCTATCTATCTATCTATCTATCTATCTATCTATCTATCTATCTATCTATCTATCTATCTATCTATCTATCTATCTATCTATCTATCTATCTATCTATCTATCTATCTATCTATTAATATTTTTAAGTCCACTTTTACCTGTATGTAAAGACAAATTTGAGGTAGGATACCCAGGTTTCATCTTACAAAGATGTTTTTGAGCTAAGAACATACCCATGGGAGGTGCAGGATCTCGCCAATGGAAGTTAAGCATAGGTTGGACAACCATCTTTTGCAATATTATGGATATAGCTGACCTTGTCCTGAGGAATGTGGACAAATTAAATAACTCCATGTGTTTTTTCCTATCCAACCCTGTCTTTTAATAGTCTTTGACTCTATTGGCTTTATTTATGCAACATGTAAATTGATTTTATTAGCAGGGTACATCACAGTAGCTCTGAAGCATTTGAATAATATATGTATTAGTGAGATAACTAAATCTTTAAAAAGGACATGCATTCTTTCCTATCATTAATTAGGAAAAAATATCTTTACAAAACGGCAGCCAGGAGCACAAATAAAGTATTTAACATTTGAAAAACTTAATCTTTTCTACTAGGAGAAAGGAAAATTGTCTTTTAAATAAAGGAAGTTTTGACCTGCTCAAAACCCAACACTTTCCAAGAGAACATACATCTATGTGGCTTCTTGGGTGTGACCACTGAAAACCAAAAATTTAAGTCTCAAAGCTTCCACATGCTATAAATCTGAAAAATACTAATTTACCTGATAGATCTTAACGAGCTGCAGCATGATGCAAGAAGTCAGTTACACCTCCTTCTCCCCACTGCTTTGGTAGGCATGTCTTAACAGAGGGAGAAGTCATCATTACTGGGGTTTTGCACATTGAGAGGATCAGGTGAGATGGTGGCAGCACCAGGGAAGGACCTGAGCCCTGCCCAGCTCATGGCAGGAGCTCTGCTCTTGCAGCAATGCCTCCAGCATTAACGAGCATATAGGGTTTATAAAATGTATTGAAATGCATTTAAAACATTCTGCAGCAAAACCTGCAAGCTACTTTAATTTGAAATACCAAAGGGCTGATTTTTAAATCTGAGTTTATTCCAAAATCCCACAGCTTTTCAGTGTTTATAGGGCAGAGACCCAATGAGTACCTCTTGCTGGCAAGCTCTTCTACTTGGAAGAGCACTACTTGCACAAGAAATTTCATTGATGATGGCAGGACTGGATGAAAGAAAGGACTGACCGCATAGAAAACAGCTATTCTTTGTGATGTTTTTTTATAATTATCTGTTCCTAAAGAGTAATTGTGTCATCAAACATCCAGATGTACCAATAGCATGAGCATGAACCTACCTGATAACATGGGATAAAATGTTTCTAAAATCATGGTAGCTAAAGTAGGCCTTAGTGACAAGGTAGCTTAAGTAGGCCTTAATGACAAGGCAGCTAAAGTAGGCCTTAATGACAAGAATGACCACTGTCTTAGTAGAACGATGTGAACCTACACCTGTGTACCTACCTATACGTACCCACCTGCATAACAGATAATTATGCAACCATTATGGAAAAAGGGCACTCGAACGCATGCTTGGATGAAACACAACAATAATGAAAGGGAACTCAAACTCATGCTTGGATGAAATCAATAGAACAATAGCAAAGTAATGATTAACGTATGATTATACCATGATTATGTAAAAGAAGAGTATAAAAATGTATCCATCTCAGATCCATGTGGGAGTCAGATTTGGGTCTGCACCACGACTCCCAGAGCTCTTCAATAAAAGCACCCATATAATCATTCAGCGATTATGTGTTTTCTACGCTAACATACCCAGCTCTGTCACTTTACAAAAACATAGCAACCAGGCCAACACCATGGAAATGGCAACACCTGTACCCAGAGCAGCTAGAAAGGGCAGCAATGATTCAAATAGTGTGTTACATAATGATAGAGACATCCCATCTAATAAAAATGGAAAAAGGTTCTTAATCACTAGCAGATTAAGTACATATTTGCAATTGCACTAAAGCAATTTTAAAGTAAAGCAGCTGAATATAATCTTCTCCCCTTTCAAGCCACAAGCAGAACTTGAAGACTGGTGTTGATGCTGACATAGGCAGTTGTGGAAGTAAAGATCTTTCAAGGAACAGGAAAGAGTCCATGTCTAAGGAACAAACTGCAATGAGAACATGCATGGGGCATGAAGCTCTGCATCAAATGCCCAGTGTTTTTATGATTTCAGCTAGAATCTGAATTCATACATTGCAAACCTTTAAAGAATAAATTAACTCTTCCTTCCCCAGTGGAAAATACTTATAATCTACTTAAGAACTATTTCAAAGGCACGTTTCCCCTCTGAATTTTCTGCTTGTATTATAGTGTTCAGTTCTATCTGTGTAGGCAAAAGATTACAGCCAACACAAGTCCAGAGTATCTTCATAGGTACAGAAACTGTATTCATTAACCCATCTGCTTCATTTTAGGATTACTGCCTCTGGCTGGCTCCAACCCAACCCAACATGACTCAACCCAACACAACCCAATGTAATACAACACAACACAACGCAAGACAACACAATTCAATGCAACCCAACCTAACCTAACCCAACTGAATGCAACCCAACTCCTCCAATGTGCAACTGGCACCATCCGTCTTCTGCCTGGCTCTGGAGCAGCCTTGGGAAAGGCACTTCTCCCTGATTTGCCTTCACAGGATAATTTTGTGATAGGTAAAAGGAAAAAATCCCAAGAAGCCAGGTGCTCCCTCTGCAAGGCTGTCTTTGCTCCTATGAGAAATCTGAGCAAAACTCATCTGCACCTGGTCCTCCCCTCCTGATGGCTGCTGCTGCAGGATGGTGGAAATGGGGCGAGCAAAGGGAGGGATGAGATGGGATGTCAACCTGCTTTCCTGCTCCTGTTGGAGACCTACTTCAGGAGCCACCAACTGTGAAAAGGACACTTCTCCTTACATCAAGAGAGGTGAAATTGAAAAGCCTAAACCCAAGTAATCCTCAAACCCCTGATTCAGCTGCTCACCACCCTCCAAGGTGTCCAAGATCCACAGACACCTCATCTCCTGACCTTACAGCTTATGCCTTATTATGGTGTCTCTTCTGTACATGCTCAGAAACACCTCAGGCTTGACAGGGCAAATACTTTCATGGGTCTCAGGCAGATAGAGAGCTTTGCTGTTCCCCTGTCCCTCTGCCCCATAATGCTGAGTAGGTGTGTAATTCTCAGGGTCACTTGCCCCAAGGGAATTCA
>NW_008691863.1:12464-29112 GCF_000695815.1 Acanthisitta chloris
ATCTCTTACTACTCCTTGCCTGTCTTTCATCCATCTGGGACACCTGTTTCTCTGGAGCACGTACTTTTCCAGGGCATCCATTTCCGAAACTCTCTTCTTCAACTTGCTCACCTTGCAGCTCTTGAACTTTTACCCACCACCTGGCCCTGTTGCATTTCTGACACCCAGCTCTCCTATCATGGCCCACCAATTTCTGCCTTTTCCTCACTTTTCTTCAATCATTTCAGCAAGAGTTCCTACACCTGACTGCTACTGAGCCCATCCAGTCTCTCCTCACCAACACATTCATCTTCTAGTTGCTGACACCAAACACATCTTCCCTCTACACATTTTCTTCTTTCTTAACAGCAAAAGACAGCCCAAGATCTGGCTTTGGCAGGTATTTGAAAAAGCTGAACACATGATGTACCTACCACCCAGGTGTAGTGGTGAGGGCAGAAAACAGAGGACACATCCATGAAAATGCAGCAACCTTACCCTGCATAATAAGAGAAATAAGGTGTTGATCTCTTCACTGTGGATGATGGTTTCATGGGAAATTCAGTAAATTTTCTTAGTGACTTAGTGGAAAGGTAACATGTCTGAGTTTGTAAAATGTCATGGAAGATGAAGCTGGGCCACCAGAATACAAATAACAAGTAACAAAGGGAGTTAAAAAATCAGGTTTTGGGAGTCACTGACAGCTCCATTAAGTCTGATAAAATTTTTCTGGAAAAATACATGAAAAAGTTTGCAAATTTGAGGTGTGAATAACCCTTGAGCACTTGCAAGGAGTAATTTGTGGCTAACTCATACCATATAAATTTTTCTTATTTGCATTTCTCCAGCTGCTGTGTATGTATGTACACAGACACATATTTACACACATCCACCTGTACACCTAGGACCTCTACAGCCCACTTCCTGGAGTCCACATAGCTGTATTAGTGACAAGATGGCAAAAAGCCAGTGCTGTCATGCTAATAAAATTAGCTAAAATAAAACTAATAAAATAAAAGAAAATTAGCTAAGTAAAAATTTACTGGTGAAAACCAACAGATTTACACTGACATAGTGAGGGTTAACCTTCTTTTACTAGCATGACCTTTGCTGGTCATTGCTGATGAACATTCTTGAAGAGGACAGGTGATTGAACCCAGATGGCAGGATTTTATGAACAATGATCATTGTTGTGGGTCAAGTACACCTGTGCTGCAATCATAAAATTAATAACCTCTACAACAACAGCTTTACATGGAGCTGTCTCAGAAGAATGCCATTTCTGTAACTCACAGCATTTGGAGATGCTATTTATAATTTATACGCAATCTGAAGTGCAAAGATTTTTCTCTCCCTTAAGTCACAGTAATCAATACAGGTCTGCACCTATTATAGTCCAATGAGCTGAAGTGTGTGGCAAGGATTAGTCGCACTGAGCAAATAATGCAGCTCATAAACATGGCTTCGCAAAAGACCCCATCTCCAGTGGCCATTCTTAACATGTATGCTGGGCAAGCAAATAAAGGAGGAAATAATTCTTTGTAGGGGTGTCATCCCAGCTGCTTAGGGTTGCAAACTAAATTAATTGCATATTTGTTTCAGAACTACTCAGAAACTGGAAGGTTTTTGGCATACCACAAGGATTCCAGGCTTCTGCATCCTAATTCATAACACATCAAGACTTAATGCGGGACACTCTAAAGCTCCCATATAATGGAAACTAGCAATTTAAGACTAAACACTAATTCGCAAAGGCTTCGCAGATGTGAATTACACTAAATTTAACTAAGCTGAATAATACCACACTTCTGTGACTTAATGCCAGAGATGTCATTAGAGGGGAGTGTTTGAGATTAATGACCATAAAGCTGCATTTCACTCCCTGCTTAACCCTCCTCCTTGTTGCAGCAAACGGCAGCTCTGCCTGGAAGCCCTCAGCGCGTTTCCCTTGTGCGTGTGCCTTGCTTCCTACCTCTTCTGAACGACGCCACCCAAAATCAGTCATGGGTGATGCTCACAATGCAAGGGCAGCAAGCCAGTCATGCAGCAAAGAGTCTGAGACAGGCATCAGGTGGGGGAGGAGGTGAAGTGAGGCATAGGCAGAGCAAAGCCGAAGGCAGCTGTATGGCAGACAAGAAGACACATTGTGTGTTGGGATGCACTGACCTCCACCAATGCCCCACCTGACATCCCTGTCCCTGGCAGTCAGACACATGAACATCAGTGTGGGAGGTGGGTCTGCCACCAGAAGGAAGGAGAACTCAAAATGCTGGGATGAATGCAAGGGAAATATTAAGTTCTTGATGAGTAAAAAAACCACTTGACCTGAACAAATCCTTAAGAGCACAGGATGCTCATTGTGGGTTTGCATGCATGACCAGTGGGACCCCATTGCTGAGAAGTGGCTGGAGAAGGCTCAGCGTCAGTGGAATAAGAACAGATAGGGGTTTCTCCTGAAGAAGTTGCAGGTCATGTTCTGCCTTGCAGGAAAACACACGAGGACAGAAAACAGCCCCAAAATCAGGGTCTTTCCCCAATCCAGTTTTAAACATACAATTGCAGGGTGGCAAAGTTTCTAATAATTTCATTTAACCACTGCAATAATTAAATAAACTTAATTTTGGAGACCATATTTCCTTCAAAACAGTGATTGATTCACTATTATCCTTTAAAAAATAAATATCATCAAGCTCCAAAGCTGTATCTTTGAGCAATTTTCATTTCAAAATACAATCCAGTTCTTACAACTGGTCTTTTCATGTGGAATCTTCCAGCAGAACCAGTGCAGCTAAGGCAAACGGCGTAAAAATCAACTAATGTGTCACAGTACAGACATTTTGCCAACCATTTAGTAGGTTCTGAAGAAAACTAGTCTTTCCCAGCTAGAAAGATGGTTAAACTTCAGCAGCTGGAGATGGAAACAGAAGCTGCCAGGAAAGTATATTTGGAAGTGGAAGAGAGATGAAATATTTAAATTCATTTCAAAACTTGGTGATTCAAATTGTTTTATTTTTCTTATATTGAGAATCTATTTTTCGTTTTGTTTTAATTTTGTTTGTTTTCATAAAATTAGAACAAAATAAAAATAACTTGTCAGAGTAATTTCTCTCTGAAGAATTGATGAACTGGAATTATGTCACCTTGCATTAAAATTATCAGTTATTGCCATAGTTGGTCTACAAATATTATATTAAAAAAACCAGAAAAAATCACTTAAATACATTTGTGGAATTCTTTTGTTTGTGGCCCATGCATATCTTTTAATACTTATTGCTTCATTTTGATTTGTCTAGACCACTGTTGGTTTATTTCAAAACAAGTTTAAAACAAAGTGTTGATATGTTGGGAAAAAAACTGCATGGTGGAAAACAAGATAGAGGTGGGTGCTGAAGTGAGTCTAAACAGGAGCAGTATCAGCCTGCACAAATGCACAGACAAGCACAGTTTGACAATTTCTGCTCATAAAAGATCCTGCAATGAGTTAATATAAAAACTGTTTCCTGTAGAGGGAAGTTAGAGAGGAGATCATACGTAACACTTGCGGAAAACTTGTACTGTGGCTGTTCCCCTTTAGTCTGGGGAAAAATGAAATGTTACAGCCACAATATGTTGCTATATTATATTAAGAAAACATTTCTTTTTTCACTCTGTTTTGAAAAGTGAAAAATCTATGACTGACTAAAAAGCAAAGAACTTGCAGTCAACAACATCCCCATCTGTTTTGTCATGTTTCCAGCACCAGAATGACAGAAACAATTCACATTGTTATCTCTGTAGGTTATTTGCACTGTAAAACCAGAGTTTTACAGTGCAAATAATTCAAATTTTCATGTGCTTCAGAGTGGCTTTTCCAGGTCCACATTCAGATGCACCGAAAGCCTACAGGATTGCCTGAGTGAGGAAGGAGTGCAAATTGAAGGGACAGGACATAGTAAATGCAGGCTTTGCTCCTGTTCATATATCTTTGTGAAGCTGGGGTGCTTTGCCCAATGCTGAGGTCTGTGCATCTGTGCAACTACAATGGGAGAATGGGATGGAGATGTCTGGGAGGAATGGATCTCATAGAGAAGATTACCTCTTCTCTGGGCAAAGAACTTGACAAGGCAAACTTGCTCCCATGCCAAAAATCCTTCAGCAAACGAGGAACGCAACAGCAGCTGCAGCTGTGAGAGGAGCAGTGAAGTCTGCTCACCAGGGTCATGTTTTCTGCAACTGCGGAAACTTGCAGAGAGCCTTAGCATGGAGGACCCCCTGCCCCGTGTTGTACACTCAGAAGATGTTCCTGTTCCTTCACAATAAGAGAAGTGGGACATGCACATCTACAGTCCCTGAGGTGGAAATGCATCCCATCCACTACTATGGCAATAGGTGGAAGCATCAGGATTTGTCCCATAAGCCTATGCACAAGGGAAACAGTTTTGCTACTGGTCTGAATGAAGAATCACCTGCTGCTCCCAGATGTTGTGGGCAATTGTGGCATCAGACACTGGAATGAAATGCAGGCAGCACTCTGTCCTGGGCTCCAAATGCAGGTAAAACAAGGGGAGAAGGGGAAAAAACCAGCCTAAGGGAAAATATAGTGGTGAACTAGTCCCTGGGGAGTTGAGGGAAGAGTGAATGGAGAGACAAGATTGACTGTGCAAAAAAGATCAAAGAGAAGAGGCATGGGAACACCAAGGAAGGTGAAGGGAATACCTCTGCAGGTGAAGGAAAGACCTTGAAAAGAAGGAAACTGACTGCAAAGAGAGGATAGAAGGCAGAGATGAGGAACAGCAGATAGTCTGGACACAGCAGGGACAGGAGGGCAGTCATGGAGGGGAGGAGAGGCACAATGGGACATGACTTTCCAAACTAGGTAAGAGCAGCCTTATGGAAGACTTGTGCTCTCCAGGCAAAGAGAAAACTGTCAGTACTTCATTCTCCTTTCGTTGTGGTTCACTGAGAAGGTGACAATCTACTACACCAATATTCTCAGCTCCTTTACCTCACTGCACCAGCCTGTGTGCCTAAGCCCAAACTCTGGATCTGAAATTTCCACCTCTGTAATTGACCCACAGTCATAGAGTGCCACATGACAAAATTGCCCTCTTTGTTTTACTGTGCTTGAAGAAAACAAATTACACACAGAAAACTATATTAAGATAATATTTGAAGCATGCACACTGAAGGGACAAGTTAAGGACACTCACTATAGTCAATGTCAAAATGGCTCAGGCAAAACTGAGGTGGGACGGGGCATACTGGTGCTACTTACAGCTTGTGTCTATCTTGCATAGAGGTAGTGAAAGAAATCAAGTGCTTAGATTAAAAAACCCACAGGTATTAAAAACAAAAACTAATGGCTATGAGTATCAATGAGGAATTAACCTCATTAA
Source organism: Acanthisitta chloris (assembly GCF_000695815.1). Classification (NCBI taxonomy): domain Eukaryota; kingdom Metazoa; phylum Chordata; class Aves; order Passeriformes; family Acanthisittidae; genus Acanthisitta; species Acanthisitta chloris. Next base: position 17,819 of record NW_008691863.1, read on the forward strand.
TGGAAGAACATATACAGAGCCCCAAGCTCCAAGCAGGACTTTTTGGAGCATCTGCAGGCAGAAGTCTCACTGCAAGCAATGATTTTCTACCACCTAGTCAATGAGCTGGCTCTCTAATCTTCGCTGGTAGAAGGACACCACTCAAGTGGTTTCTTGGAAATTTCCAGGTCACCTAACTTCCTAGGAGCCCAAGAACAGCAAAGCTTTGTCTAATGATCAGTCTACCTATTAATCTACAAATCACGTTTTATCTTAATCTACCTGATGGTAACTGTTATTTCAAACTGAGGGTGTAGTTGTGTTATGTCGTGATTGCTGTAAAGAATAAGAGATGATACAGAAATAATAATTTGTTATGGAAAAATAGATGAATGAGGTACACAGCAAGGAAACTGAAAGCCATATAACAAGGCAACTAAAAGCTTTATGTTTCTACTATTTCATTTCTTCAGGAGATGATGACTGTCAGTACTTTGAAGGCATCATGGATCCCTTAATCATACTGTGTGCACCAACGGGATCGCCCCTGCTGACATTTAAGGCGGGTGACCTTTGTTTCATAGCAGACTGTTATTCTGTTCTCCTACCTGTTCAAAATAAACCTCATGTCAAGCCAAAATAATTGGTTTCCTGCAACTCTTTCCTAAGGTAGTCCTCCAAAAATCCCTGAAGCAGTAGCATCCAAGCCAGCAGAATTGTTGAGTAACACTGGCGACGGGCTGAACATGACAATCTCAATGTTATCATAGGCTAGCTTGGTCTGAGGACACACAAGTCCCATGGTTCTACAAATCTAGTGGTGCAAGAAAGTAGCTGCAGAGCTGCACACTCTGCAGAGGACAAATTGTCCTTGAAGGACACAACACAGGTAGAAGCACAAAAGTATAAAACACAAGACGTTTGTCCTTAGCCATTGATTGCTCTAGCAGGACCTTCAGCTGATCTGTCACTGTAACATAAGTCAGTTAAAAGTCTAAACACTTAATACATTGTTGGAGCTAAGAATGGGTGGTCACTAAAAGCAATGTTATTCTGTAATCACATGCATCTGTAGACTCATCCCTGAAGTTTGCTGTCATGGCTTCAGTTAACATTTACCTTTTTTTTTGGAGGTTTGGTTAACAAAATAGTGATAAAGAAAATGAACAAATGAAAGAACACTGTATGAAGAATCATGCAAGACATCATAAATGACAGTTTTAATGATTATTCTATAGGAAAGAACACTTCATCTAAATTTTTACTTTGAATGATGCATGATGATATGAAGTATAATGAGTTACTTCTTGTGGAATGACAGTCATGCACTGTTTCTTTTCCTTGCTTCGGCTGTTAGTACATGCATGTGTGCTAATGTGATAGTATTCTTTGAATGAGATAAAGAGGAAGGCTGACTTAGCTACAGGCCACTCCACAGCAAACAGAATCAATTACCCCCCAAAACCAATTTAACTGATCAGTTTCAAATACAGAAAACCTGCTTAGTCCCATCAAGTCACAAAAGGTTCAGTTTCAAAAGCAGGTACCTAATACACAAAATACGTAAAAAGCCAGGCAAATTATGAAAGCAACAATCTGCCCAAAGAGGTGTAATGTGGCATATTTATGACAATTACACTGCTTGTGCATCATGTTACCATTCAGATAACACATGTTGCACACTTATCCATGTTTTGTGGCCAATATCTTTTATGAACTACTGTTTGTTGCTCTGTTTACTAATGCCATATTACAACATTCCCCCTGGATTTGGCAATGACAGGTGTTGCTGTACATACTCACAGGAGGACTTTTCATTCAGCACCACAAGACACCATACCTTGGCTCTGTACAGCACAAAAACTCCTAATGCCAAAATCCCAATTTTTAGTGACTCTGAACTGGCATAATGTTACATCACCTTGATTTATTCCAGCAGAGACTCTACTGCAATACCCTACCATGCATCTACTGGTACCCTTTTCATTTTTGGGACACTAGGGAAGGGAAATCCGGTCTCATACACTGACGGCTTATGTGCAGATGTCCTAAGAGACAGTGCTTTGGCATGCATTAACCTCTCAATTATTTGGTAAAAACTTTCCAATCACTAGTGAGATTTTCAGGACAAGAACTCATTCCTTTTGCCTTGAAATGCATCAACAACTGGGCACTAGCACAAACATTTATCTCTTAAATAGCATTATCCCATCTATTTAACTCCCTAAAGCTAGAAACTCAGCAGCTAACCCATTATAGTATATCAGACACTTAGAAGACATAAATTTGTTTGTCAAACAAGTCACTGGGCTTTACTGATGTTTTTGGGTTTTTCAAGTTCTTCTCCTTCAAAATATTTACCCCCAAAATTGAAGTAATGTCACTAAGCACAGCAGACTAATTGGTAGACTTACAAAAAATAAATACATGAAAAATGTTTAATTTCATAAAATAGCCAACTTTGCAATCCATATAGGCCCCCTTTTAGCCTTTTCCAAGAAAATAAATCATTGCACAAGTGGCAACATGTATCTGTTCTTCTCTGGCACTTTTGCTAAGAGGAATGTTTGAGTTGTGAATTTGTAACAAGTTTTAACTATGAAATGACAACAACCTGGCACTTTCAGAAAGTTCCAGCAACAGAGGAATACTGCACATCAGGTGGCAGCGCTTAAAGTCACTGCTCTTTGCCTTCCTTTACATATGGCATGGTTCATGACTCTACAGTCACGGGGATCAAATGTCCTATGGAACCTTTGGGATTTGTCTCCATCACCTGGAAGCTTGAAATTATGGGGCATGGTACTGCATGATGTAGATATTTCTCGTCAGAGCCGTCTGTTTTCTTTTAGGACATAAAAAATAAACCTAGCAGAATCCTCCAACAGTTATTCCATATCCCAGATCCTGTTAGGAGGAATTGGCCAAACTCAAGCTTGCTGAGCCATTCCCCAACCAGAATCTCCATGGCTTTATAGATTTAAGTAGCTTAACATTATTTCAGTGTGCCACACTGTCACAAAGGGGCACTATAAGTGTTAAGGTTATCAGTCTGCTGAGTTATCAAAGATTCGTATAGAAATGCATCAACATCTTTCATATAAGCTAATCAAATAGGAAATTACTGACATGTCACCTTGAGGAAGAATTTGATTTATTATTTGCAAAGTAATCCAGAAAACAGTGAGATGCACAGCTATAAGAATTAGTTATGCTGACTTTGTGACATTACATTAGTTTTTGTTGTTGCTTTAGTGCCTGTCCTGAAAAATAATACGCAAAACTTTCTCTGTGCAGTTAAGTTGCTTGACGGTGAAATGTGGTGGCTTAGAAAATCTAAAACTGCACAAGAGTTGTTTGCCATTAATTAATGATACATAACGGAGAGCACAAAATTGCGTGAAGACAATTTTCCTTCTTGCAGTGGTCCTATACTCAGTGAGGAAAGTTGTCAAAAGTCATGTCATGTTCTACGACCTCCATTGCTTGTTTCTCTTCTCTGGGTAGCAGGACCTGCTCCAGTGGGGCAAGATTTAAAATGTCATGCAAATAGCATGCAAATTTTTAAATGTCATGCAGTTTAAGTGCATACATAATTCATAGCATATTTACTTACTCGTGCTCATAAATCACAACACCTACGAACACAAACCAGGCATGTGACTGTATGTGTTTCTCACACACAAATATATGCTAAGCCCACCTGAGAATCTGCCCCACTTCTAGCATTGAATGCATGACTTAGCTTCATTTTTAACATAAAGACAATGTAGGATCCAACTCAAAAAAGTCACACACCTTGTTAATTGTGCTGCAGTTTTCATTCAACCTGTACCATGACTTAACTAACACACATCACTTTAGACTGAGTTTTCTGAAGTAAAGGTTTGGTTTTAGCACTGGTATTTGCTCCCTGCTATTATGTATAGTTCTGCTTGTAAAAGAATGCATATTTATGGCACAATGTAAATAAGAATTCCACACTCGAGATCAGGAATCCTGGTAAGTAAATGACTATGTGTATAAACAAATCTGTTCACTACCTTCAAATATTTTTATTTGTCATATAATTATATCATATATATATCCTCACAGATGCATAAAAATATTCTGAGGAAAATTGCCACAGAATGTTGCTGCTTATATTAAGTAAATGGTATATTTGTGTACTATGCTCCATACTTACATACATGAAGCATATTTGTATACATATAGAAATGCCAAATATTTCAATTCTGTTATTTTATAAACATGTCAATACTACTGAAAAACCCACATCGTTTCACTAACTCTTGTAATACTTTTTGAGACTGGGTTACCAACATGCCCTTCAGAAAATGTGTTTTTATACTGATAAGGCTACATCACACAAGAAGGATACTATACAGCAAGGTAGGCTGTAGCTAAGAACACAGCTTTTATCAATCCAATTAAATCAGGACTTATTCAAGCTGTAGTCTTCACTGCTGTCATTACCTGCTATCTCATGGTGCCAAATGCTCTATGTGAATTTTCACCTGGATGTTACCTACCATTTCCCCATGGTGGCTCATTCTGGGTATTATCAACTAAATTTTTGAACCAAGTTACACACCTTTCCTTTCCCAGATGCCGAATGCAAGCTAGGATGCACAGCATTCATTCTTGTGTTTTACCACGAGAATCCTGTGTTTTACCAAGAGAATCTCGTGGCAGGGACCAGAGATGCTGGTATGGACCAATAAAATGAACTGGAACTGTGTGCAGGTGAAGGTAAAATGAGACTGTGAACTATGGCTTTTTACCATATTCCAAATTTTCTTCTTATCCCAGCCTTGCTAATCCATAAAAAGTGACAAACTCTGCACTGACCAATGTCTTTGAAGATGGTTGCTTGAAACTTCATTGATAAGATCAAGAGGAAACTTAGACTCAGAAACAGGGAATTTTCAAAATGCAATTTCAATAACTAAAAACGTAACAAAGATGTGAGGAGCATTTAAAAATATTAGTGTTAACAACTTTCTTTTTTTAGACAGGTTCTCTCTGGCAAATAAAGCCATTAAGTGATTTCAGTAGCATCAATATTATACACAGAAATGTGGTATTGTTAATAACAATGAAAAAGAAAAGAATTCTCGTGGGAGATATAAAACCCATGTGCAACAAGTTTTAAACCCTCACTCTCCTATTCCAGTGTGAGCCATTTAATTTCTAGGGTTTTTAAAATATATAGAAAAGTTTGCTTTTCCACTCTACAAAAGCCATTTAAGAGGCATTCATAACACTGCTGCAAAAGTAGAAAGCAATATGCTAGCACAGATGACTTTGTCTACATGTTATTGAAGCTAAGGATACTCCCCGATGCCTAAGCTGAAGTTGACCCAATAGATCAAACCCTCAGGGTCTCAAATTTACATTTCATAAGATTAATATTCTGCCTGATTTATGATTTGCCTTCTTAAACAAAGAAGGATGTACTTAACAACTTCACTTTTGTGTGGGTAACTGTTGATCTGAAAATGGCATATAAAATGCATTTACATCAGCATTGCCTAATAGGCCCATAATGATTCTTCATTATGTTTCAGTGAAAGGCAACTGAGTGACAGGTAACTGATTTTGTAGATCAAATAACTTTCTGCCACCCCCACACAGCTCCCAGCTGCTGCATACTTTATATGCCAATACAAATACAGTTGTAAAGTAGACAAATATATTATAACCATGTTATTAAATGAGACACAACACAGGGTGTTGGAAGAATTTGAGAGCTGTTCAATGCTGTGACTGAGAATTACAGGCATACAAAATCAAACCCTAAAGGGGCTTCACTGCAAAACTAGTGCAATCCTCCTTCTGCCACTTTTTTATATAAGATTTTAGAAGTGACTTTGCTCTAGATAATACCTGCTTTTATTTTTTTCTGGAGAAGACTGAAGGAGCCTGGAACATGCTCTCCCTCTAGGTGCAACAGGTATTTAAAGCAAAGCATTTCAGTATAAAGACAGATGTGCAGCACTCCTCATACCAAAGGCTGATGGTAATGACACCATGCAGCTGCAATGCACACTGGGCTGAAATGCTGCGAAAGCCCTCTGAGTGCCAAATTTTATTTTTATGCGCTACTCTGTGAGTAAATAACAATAAGACATCAGAGTTTGTTGGATAATCTTTGACAACAACCCTAACCCTGTTACTGTGGTCATGGGAGAAACCAGCACGTACTCAGCCCTGACCCACTGAGCCTTTTATCTGTGTGCACTCTCCACGGACCAAGCAAATAAAGGGCAACTGGTAATTTACACATGAATCAACTTTCTTGGCAGAGCAGGCTCCAGAGATGTTCCTTTTCTCTACTGTGAAGAGGAAAAGCATCCAGGTCTGAGCTTGTCTCCCCACAAATCATGCAAGCCAAAGAGCGATGCATCAGGAAATGGTGGGTCAGCAGAGGGATGCTCTTCTGGATGCCTGATAAAAAATGGCATCCACAAAGGAGCAAATGAATATTGGGCTTGAAACAGGACTGACAGCAGCAGCGAGCCTCTGTCCTATTCAAAACATGTAATGTCATACAAACTGAAGTGGAGATACAATCCTGATACAAGATTATACAAGATACCTGAGTGGGTATCTGTAAGGAATTCAGCCTACATTTTAATAAGGTGTGAATCTTGCAGTGCCTCAGGTCGCATTCCCACTTGCCTGCAGCTGCCTTTTGAAAAGGTCTGCAGATTTTATTGGGCTTACAAGAGGCTGGGCATGGGCATGCAATAGCTAGCACTGATAAAATAATCCATGCACTTTATTTGTGATGAAAATTAGCCTAAATCACATTACAATGTGAAAATCATCTGTAAAGATAAAGCAATACTTGCATTCAGCTCACATCTCATTATGAAGAGAAACTTCTATTAGCGCAAAGCCACCACTCATAGTGTCCCACAGTGAAGAGAGGTGAAGTAGGGTGCAGCATGGATGGCCCTGTTGAACAGCCACAATCTCAGAGGTATTTCTGTAATTTAAACCACCGCAAGCATCATACTGCTATAGAACAAAGGAAGATGTTTTATTGCTAGATTTGGCATTTTTTACATGTCTGTTTCTGAAAACTAAGTTTTCATGCATTGCAACATCCACTCTGGTGCTGCAGAAATTTTTCTCTGCAGTCTTAAAATGGGAAGGTTGATGCAGACTGGTATCAGTGAAAAACCTGAAGTAAATGTCAGAAGCTAGTTCAGCCTGCACTGCAATGTTTTTTTCTCAGCATCAGCAGATAAGATCCCTCCACTGGTAGCCTACTGAAGAAGGCTGAACAAGGCATTTTGGAGGAAGTGGCTCTTGCTTGCAGCTGATGAAGTATTTGAGAGAGAAATATTTTCCTTTCCTCAGTCTTTTTCTACTTCACCACTGACCCTACTACCCCTAAGACCCATCCATCACTCTCTTGTCCCCACTTCTGTCATTTGTGCTAACATTTGCTTGGAGGGGCCACGAGAGCTTAGGAAGGTGGGGTGAAACTGCCATCACTGTCCATCCAGAGACAGCTTTTAATAACTGTAAGCACTAAACAAACACACAATACAGAAGTATTTAAATTAAAATAAAAAACAGTAAAAAGGAAAAGAAACAAGACTGCCTTTAATGATGTTAGGTCTTTGCCTTCTCTAAACCTGAAACACAAAATAGAACTTAATGCTTTTCTTCTTTTTACCCCAAGTAAATTCCCCGCTCTTTACAATTCCACCTTTTTATTGGGGTTATAACCGGTCTGTCTTTTGTTTAACCTCCCCTCAAAACATAATACATAGTGAGAATGCCTATACTACACATCTTTCCTTCCTAAAATACGTGAGAATAATGATATTGTTCAAGGAATTGATTTTGCAATTCCAAAAGAATTCTGTAAGAGCAAAAGCCATGTACCCAATGGACAAACAGACCTCACTACTGAATCTCATTGGTTTAGTATTTACATTGTGATATACATTTTAAAATAATGATATGGGTTGCATATACACTCATTTAAATTTAATTGAAATACAGCTAGTATCAGATCTGAGTTTATTAGCGTGGTGCATGTTCTGTGAGCATGACTTGACTAGATGCCAATGATTTTTGAACTACGTAGTGAAGCCAATTAGTTCTAAGAAATAAACTGATACTTCTCTCTAGTGTCACACTAACTGCTACAGTATGAATTATGCTGCTGATAAAGATGTTGCTATGAGGCAAAACATAACTACAAAGACTTAATCAGCTTGCAAAATTTACATAAACATAATAAGAAATTCAGCTTTGAAAGCACTGAATTTGTGTTGCTAAATGTATGTCTTTAACGGACATTGAAAACAAAGGTAAAAATCCAATATAAAACACACTTTTTTCCACTTTTGTGAAGTCTCACGCTCTCTGTTTTTTGGGACTGATTCTTGGCTCATTTTGTCCACCGCTGTTCTGTAAATCCTGCGTAACACCGCTGGAATCATATGCACCCGATTTGTTAAAGCCAGCACTGATGCTCAGGCTTACTGACTAGACAACAGTCACTACCCTGCCTCTTCTTTGTCCTGCCAATGAACCTCTGTCCTGCAGATCCTCCTTCTGAGTGTTACTGTAAAGACCTTTCTTCATCTTTTACAGCTTTGACCATAAGCTCTTTGCTTCCTTTGACAGCAATGCATCCTTGATCCTAGCTAATGTAAGGAAATTCTTTCCACTTTCAGAGGCCATAGACTTCTTTTATGCTGATAAACAAAGCATAAGCAAGAATGTTGCATCCACCTGGCACCAAATGTCCTCTGCCTGTCCTCCTAAAACTAAACTCTCTGACTCTCCCCAGGCCCAAAACAGGGTGATGCTATCCAGCTGCCCCCTGGGGAACAGCCCTGGGGAAATTCTCATTCCAGAACCATGTCTAAAGAGCATCCCTTGGCATGGGCACAGGTGCACCAGCAATTGCCTGAGGAGCACAAAAGCAGAAGCAGCCATATCCCAATGCCCAGGACCATTCTTAAGCACTTTAATTTACTAACTCAGACATGTGTGAGCACTCTGCCTCCTGCCCAATCTCATTTCAAACTCACTCCTGCTTCCAATCATCCATCAGTCCTTCAATTGTTAATTTGTGCAATTATTTTCCATAAACTTCCACAGACCTACTTGATTAACTTTTTTCAATTCCCCAATAAAGCTCTCCTTTGCTGAAATGCCTGGAAAGAATAAGAAAAATTAGGTTGCTGTTCCTTTTGACAACTGCTGTCACACTATACAACAGTGTCTTCTGCCCATGGTTTCTTTCCTGTTTCTCAGATTTCAAAATACAGGGGTACTTAGCACAATGCTTACCATACAGAGCCCATAGTTACCAGTTTTCAGCAAAGTACCTCTACTGTCAAATCTGTTAAGAAGACCTTGCCAAGGGTAGGGCAGACCCAGTGCATGTACCACTGCCAAGGGGGAACAGGCATCATGAAGCTCTGCCTAACATCCAGTGGCTTCCCTTAACGGGACCTGCTGAAAACTACCAGAAAACCACAATCACCAGGTTTCCACCATCAGCACATCACTGTGGACACTTGTTTTGGTGGCTTAGCCCCTTTGATGGTTCAGTCCAGCAACGCCTTTTGCAGGCACTGGCAGAAGCTCTGATCTTGTCCGCAGCAAAGACGGACAACGGAAACAGAAAGGAGGCTGACATCTCGTGTTCACAATAGATAAATACTGATCAGTCCCTCTCGGCATGCACATCCAGCGGACAAAACCATTGCAAAGGGTCCGTTGTCGCTCTCCTAGTAAGTATCTAGTATGGGAATATCTTTCTATTCTTTGAATGCATGTTCTTGCTTTGCCTTCACCTGCCTTTACTAGCTGAAGAGAAGATTGTATCTTGTCTTTTCTCATTTTGCAGCAAAGGAGAGCCTGTCTCAGAGAGCCCAGGTCCTCAGCTCTGGGAGAGAAAGAGAGAAGAGAGAGGGAATAGAGAGCGAGGCCCTTCACATTTATGCAGTACAAATCAGACATCTCCTCTGCAAACCTGATTTCATTGATGCTTATCTGGGACTTTTGAGCACAGCAATATCTTAGCTAATTTTAAAAGTTCTCTCATTAGCTTTACTGTTTCATTTATAGACAGAAGATGGCCAACCTTTCTCACAAAGTTTAGATGTAGCAAAGGAAATATCTCTTGCTCCTAATGATGTGCTAAGACGTGAATATCCTTTCCCATGTAGGATACACTAAGGTCATATTCTGACTACAAGCAATGTAGTCTTATTTTCTCTTAAAGTCTAAATAAAAGCCATCAGTAGACTGAAATAACTGGGTTTGCAAGGGAACCAGATCATGAATTTAAGATGCAAGAGCAATGAGTTGTCACCCAAATTAATATTGTTAAAAAACAGAGCAGGTGAATGCTACCTATGAAACTAGGCAACTTCCCTAATCACACAGTCCCCAAATAAAAATACATTCACATGTAAGAGTAGGAACAAACCTACACATACTCTGATTTCTGAACAGGTCTGGAAGAAGACAGAGGACTTTGACACCACCCTGCCCAGAGCTCCCATGCCAGGGATGTGCAGCACATACCACAGGCATGGACTCAGTTCATGGGCCAGCCCTACTAATACAACCACTGTTTGGACAAACCCCAAATAGGTGAACAGACAAAAGTGATTTTGAGCTGTCTTCTGAGGCTGAGTAAACCTGCTCCCACCAGTGACAAATTCATTTGTGGTATATGACTGCCTAAACCATTTAAATTTTAACATCATTTTTCCTACCCTTAGCTGGCTATGGTCTGATCCAGCAGCTGATGGAGGAATTCATGCCTAGTTAAACAATTTGCAAGCTAGAAGGAAAAAGACAGGACCAATAATAAGAAGAAATAATAGAGCAGAACACAATTCATAATTTGGGTGGGTTAATCAGAACATTAAATATCCTAAGTAATGCTGCGTTCCCTGTAAGGAATAACTTGAGGCAGAACCTGGGTCAGTAAATGTTTGCAGGAGACCTTTAGCACAGCTATACTGACAAATTTGCTGATAAAGACTTCTGTTGTTTCTTTGACTTAATTTCATTGATAATTTTATTTCTTCATTGACCTTTTTCTACCCTGCCTTTCCAGCTGAGCTGAGCCTAAGGGCAGTCATGAATATATAAAATAATACATCAATAAGAAGATATACATATTTTTATATATATTTAATTCTTATCCCCGAAGCTGACACAAATAATAACCACAATTTGGATAGTGCAAAGTGCTCCCATATGATTGCAGTTACCATGATCTGCTTAGGGTCACTTCTGCAGCATGCACAGACCCTCTC
>NW_008691863.1:29156-62037 GCF_000695815.1 Acanthisitta chloris
CAATGCTACTTCAATTTATATGATGTAGTAGAGCAGAAAACATAGATGGGGACCAACTGCCGCTCATACCTGTCCCGGGGGAAAAAAGCTGCAGAAGTGGTGTATGCAAATCCTGTGTTGGAGAAGGGATATATTTTTACCCATCAGGAATAACACAGTCATAATGTAGAAGTACTTGCAGATGTGCCAAGATGGATATGTTTCTCTTTTTAATAAGGTTTACTGATGTATTTAAAGAACATGTCTAAGGCTAGATATTTAAATGAATGATTTGGAACTTTATTGGGATTCATGGAATTTGATTGAGTGCATTTTCCTGTCACTCAGGTAAGTATTCTTGTTAATCTGTGATTTGCCATCAAGAATAAACATGAAATAGGGATTTGCTCAACTTTTAGCTATTCAAAGTATTCAAATGTGTCTCTCTCACATGTATAATTTCTCCCTCCTGTACAGAAAAATTATGCAAAACAAAAACATTTAACTGTTTATAACATACTAGGAGACCATGGAGAACATAATTTAAACCTCATGTTAAATATTTTTTTAAAGAAGACAAAGTTATTTGTCGTTCAAAAGCAGACAGAGGTTTAGTTAAAATTAGTTCAAAATGAAAATATTTACATTTAATTTGATTAGGATGTTAGCAGAAAACATCTTATTAAAAAAATCTCTGTAAGACTGGCTGTAAAAACATTAATGTTTGTTCCTGTATCAGGGTGCACTTCAGGCTTCAAATAAAATTCTAGACACACACTGCACTTTCTTCATTACTCCCTTCAACTCTTTATTTCATTAATATTGAGTACATTTTATTAAAATGAAATTTATATTTTAGGAGTGTAGGGATTTTTAATAACAGCATTTAAGGGGTTGTTTAGACTATATGACTCATTTGACACTGAAAGTTTTGTTTTGATACACAGAATATAAAACCATTTCCTCGAGATATTTTGTGTTCAGCATAAAATATTTAAAGTATCTCATTTCCCAGTGATCTGGTGGGACTTCATGACAGATGTTATATTTTTAAAAAAAAATTTTGCAACATTATTGTGTCTAATTAGTCCTGAAGATGTACCCATGACGGTATGAACTTCTTGAAAGGAAAGTGAAACATAATTTTTGGAGCAAAGAACAAACATGTTTTGGGGAAGACGGGAGAGAGTGAAAGCACTGAGTCAAGGTGGTTTATAACAAATGCCCACAAGTAGTCCTGGGAGTTTTCATTTATTTATGCTCCACCGTATGATCCATCTTTTTGCCTTAAGTGTTACAAACCAGCCTTGGTGCATCTTGCTCTCCAGGCACTGGCTTTGCAACTGTCTCTGTTCCTTCTATGTGCCTGATGACTAGTTATAGAGGACCAATTGCCAAGGATGAGCTAAAGCTGATACTAAAAGTCTGCCACGGATAAGGGGAGGCACTGCTAAGCATCCCTCTTATGCATGCCCCTCTCCAGGCCACCACCTTGAGATTATGGGAGACTCCAGGAACTGAAAGGCGAACTGTCCCTAAAAATGTTTATTATTGCTGGCATGGCTTCTCCCCTATTTGGCCCTGCATAAAAATACTTTGTCAGAAGTTTCTGAGAAGACATGGAGGTTATCAAAGGAGGCTTGCAGCCATGGGACCAAGTGGCCAGGTAGCCACTGGAGAAGTGAAGGGGACAAACCCTGGTGCCAGAAGGGGAATTAAAAAATAATTTGCATTCAAGATGTGCAAAATGCACGAAGGTAAGATTTTTAGAGTTTCAATTAAAACATTCCTGGTGCTTTTTTCACCTGACAATAGCCTCATATGGCAAGGTCAGCCCTTTCAGTGAACAAACAGCTCAGTCGCCTCCAGTGTAGCTGTTATCTGCCTCAACAAGGGGAGACATTTGGCACAGCCTAAAGCTGGGGCATGAACCCTGGCTAGGCTTAAGACATTTATCTGACAGCATCAGCTGACACTTCACAAACACATTTGCTTTCCATGACCTCAGAGCATTCGTGATTAATCAAAAATGTATCTTGGATCTTGAGAACAAGCTACAAGCACACAGAAAAAGAGTATGTTCTCGATCTTGCTTATCGACTCCAGAGGTATATTGAATTTAGAAATAGCAAACAGAATAAAATGATCAATATGTTCTCACTTGTCCATGGAAGAGCAAACTTTATCCCTCAAGCAACAAACATTGATCATGTAAATGTTTTGGAGCTGCTTTCAAGAAAAGAGAGCAAAGGCATCAGGATTTTTGGGGAGGGGTATTACATGGAAAAGTCACTGGTGTATGTGTGCTAGCAGTTGTTTGGGAAGTATGATGTTTAAAACCACGGAGTGCAGCAATGCACCTGAGCCACTCTATCACTGTGGCCATTTCCATCAGTATCTATTGTTAACATCCAGTTTGGGAAACACTGTGCCAAGTTATCTTAATAAAACATTATAGAGGATACTTTAAAACTTAATGAAGGCACATAATCTGCTTCAGAGAAAACTTCCTGCCTTAATTTAAATGAGACACAGTTATAACATATCCCCTATGCACTGTTTACAATTTATAATTTATGTCTCAGTTCAAATACACTACTTTCTGTAGTCATCTGCTAAGTGATATGATTAGCATTTGAATATTGTAATATTCTGCTTCTTGATACTCAGAGTTATATGATGCAGTGCAGTTGTATTTTAATACTTTTTTTATTCATTAATAAGCATACCAAGCTCTAATTAGTTACAAACAAAGAAATCATGCGCCCCACCCAGACTAATTTGAAAATGGTTATATTGCTGTGAAAACTCTCCACCATTTCATTTATTAAATCCCACGCTTTTCTGGTTACCTACTGCTCAGGCTACAAGTTGTTTGTGCTCATACAGCATCATCACTCTACTATAGCAAAACTACTGTGTGGTCTGGTCCCTGTTGGCATGGCAAACAAACTTTCATTGCATGTGCTCTCTATAAAATGGTGGTACTAATTAGAAGATATAAACTCATGCTGAGACATGATATGAATTGGTGTTATGCATCTCCTAAGCTCACAGCAGTATTAGATTTATACTGTTGATGCCCTCAACTAAAATTCAACTAGAAACTTACAATTTTTTAAATCTGTGGAAAAATGAAACAAAAGTGAAGGTGCCTCATTAAAGCAGTTCACAGACCTCAGTAATTCACACTCCACTAATCTCCACATTCAGAAGCAGCACACAGAAAAGTCTTTTTTTTTCCAGTAAAAAATGAGAAGCAGGATGGTGCAGTGAAAATACATGCCAGCGTCACCTAGTGTCCATGCATCATTTTTCTATGGGCAGACCTCAAAGGGCATGGCAAGCAGGTGAGCAAGCATCACCCTGGTTTATCGAAGAGGATCCCAAGGTGCAGAACTGATGTCCTTGCAGCCTGGAAGTAGCTATTAGGGCATGATGATCAACAACATAACCTGGTCTACTGCCGTTAAAAACACTGTGCTGTGTTTACTTTTTAAGAAAAAGAAAAAAGAAGGAGGAATTTGGTAGGCCACAAGGACTAGGAAGTTACTCAGGTATCCCAACTTCAACGTGATCCAGGACATCGAACACATGTAGGTTCATGATGACCCCATTCAAACTCATGCAACATGAGCTGTGGGCACTAGATATTACAGCTGCGTGTTTTGACATCCACGGTGAAAATGAGCAGAAAATCTCACTGTTCCGTATCAAGAAGTATTTTTACTAGTGCTAATGTGCCTTAAATACCTTGTTCCACAGATGAGTGGCCTGGCACCTGCTGCATGAGAAATAACCAATTACCGTTCAGTGTCTCTAATTTTCTGATTCAATTAGCATGCTTCAGAGCTTTCCAGTTTAATTGCAAACTACTTCACAGTTAGCTCTCCGATTAATCACTGCCCATCTGCAAGCCATCACAAAACTTGGTGGAACAAATCTGTGCACTTTGGAATGCTGGGAGCTTAGAAAATCACACTTGTTTTGGTATATAAAGCCTTAATTTTGTTTGCCCTTTTCAGCTGCACTTGTAAGAAGCTCTGCATTGATTAAACAGGAAGTTCAGACAATAATATGCTACATTATGCATATAATTACTGTAAATACTGATGAGTCTGTGGAAGGTTAGGTGCTAACATGTATGGAGTAGGGGGTCATGAAAACACATTTGGAATCAATTTCTCCCCCATTACGACAGAAAGGAGGAATTGGTGGAGCAGGGGTAAAGGGGCGATGCAGTCTCATCCGTGACTCTGGAGGTATTTCTACAATGCAATGCTGCTGTACAGTCACCACATGCTATTTCTGATTTCCTTTTCAAAGGAAGCCATTAACTTCCCAAAACTTTAAAAGTTCAAAAAGTTGTACTCAACTGATTAAATACCATACATACACTTTACTGTACACTTCTGGCTTAAAGCGGGACAGTTGGCTGTTGGGCAGGATCACAGGACAGTCCAGCTGTCATGGAGTTACTACGCTTTTTTGGTAACTTGCGCTTAGGGCTCAGTGACTACCCCAGCAATCCAGGATGCAGGACTGACTTATTCTCATAGCCTCCTTGACAGCTTACTTCTGTTTAAACCCAGTTCATAACTGCCTTTCCAAGGCAAACTGGTTTCCCACTCTGGTCTCTTTATTTTGAATCAGAAGCCAGCATGATCTCCTGGACCATCTCGTGTGGAGGCTGAGAAGGGTATAAAATACTGGGGTCTGAACAAACCAATGCACATGGCCATAAATCATATTCCCTTGGACTGTCTGAGTTACAGACAATCCCAGGTAGCTTTGCTGGGGTGTGAAACACCAATCTGCAGGCTCCCAGCTCTGATGCTTAGGCCCTGCCTTTCTTATGAATGTTTCCCAGCAAAACAGATGACTCTCCCAGCATAGCTATTTGGGTTGCTTGCTCTGGGAAAAAGTGATCATCTTAAAAAATATATACTGTGTTTTAGAACTACAGCATTAAAAAACCCCAACAACTATTACAAAATCCACATTACTTTCACTTCACAGAGGGAGATTATGAAAACAGCTGTAGAAGTTTGACTGCTGCAGGGACAATGAACTAACTCACACTGGGTGCCAGAGTCAGCACACAGCACTATCTTCAATCGCAAACATCACTACAACTTCTCAGGGTCACCTGTGTCCTGCTGGTTTTACTACCCTGAGGGGACTGGGGAGAGTGAACAGCACAACAGTGCATGCATGGGAAGAACCATGCTGACATTGTTCATGGGAAAAAGTTCTTTGTGTTTTAAGGTCCTGCTACAAGTTGCATCATATCAAGTCACCACTGGTTTCCATACTCACTCGTGATCCTGCACATGACCCTTGCTGCACTTACTCATCCTCCTTCTTGCTTCATAGATGAGGGTGACATGCAACTACCAGGAATATTTTATTCTCCTTTGTTCCAGATCTTTCAAACTTTTCCTACTTTACCATGTAAGTGTTTAGGTTGTAAACAAGTGTAAATATGTTCCTGATTTAAAAATGAGGATTTTATCTTCCCTTGCTTCTCTGTTCTTTTCACTGTGTCCTTTAAAAATTACAGAATAGAAACACATATCAGACCTTCTGGGAAGCAGAACTGGAAAATATGGAAAGCTTTACTCTGAAATGTGGCTTTAGTATTGACTTAAAAACCAATGAAAACATTGAAAAAGACTAGAAAAAGGAAATCCATCTCAGTCAAGGTAAAATAGGGAGGAAGATGCTTCAAAATCAGCCCAAGCCTGATCCCACACAGTGGTATGGAGGCCCACACAGCACTGGGATGGGCAGGCTGCTGCCTATCACTTCTGCCTGTGGCTGGGCCACCACCAACAGAACATGCATCTCTCCATCCTAAATTAGTACCTTGAGCAATCTGGAGTATGTTAATTATCCAGAAACTACATAACTTGAAGAGTAACTACAGAGGTACCTTGTCCATGACAAGACTCTATTAACAAATTTACCAATACATTTTAGACTTTGTTAGTACTTATTCCCAAAAGGTGCTGGTCCATCGAGACTTGGGAAGGATACAGTAACCTACCTGCCTGTTGTCAGACACCCATAGTTAAAGTGAGGCACCAATTACTGATCCTGCATCTACCAAGTTTCTGCTGAGTACTGCACATGGTGCACTTTCCAACATTTTGACCCAAGCAGACCACTGAAACTTAGTCCATTTTGTCTCTTGTCAGGTATGCACAAAGCAACAAATCAGAGAAAAAAAATAAATTGGAAAATGTCCACAAGTTACTGTGTAATAATGAATATGAACACAATTTCTCTTTTCCATACTATCACAGGCACTGAGTTATCATCACTGTGTTAATATATACTTGTGAAATATTTATACAGCTCAGGTGAAAATATATTTCACTCAACAGCCTGCATACTGCAGTACCCACTTTTAGCCACTGGTCCCCAACATAGAGTGACACAGAGACTCAACACGTTTTTAAAGCAGGAACCAAAAGGCAACTCTGCTTAGGTGTTTTTCATTTAAGTGTGAATAAAAATTTGTATTCTAGCTAGTAAGGCTTTGTCCTACTGGTGGTAAACTTATCCAGTCCCTCTTTGGGAATGCAGACTCCATTCTGGAATGGAGAACTCATTTATTCCACCAGTGTTGGGGTCCTTGCGAGGGACGGACTACAGCACACCAATATGATGCTCTGATAGCCAACTTTATTTAGGGCACCTCACAGTATTTATAGTAAAATGTCTCCCGCACATGCAGCAACACGCTGATCACACAACTTTGGATTGGTTGCTCAACCTGTCAATGCGTACAGTTCTTACTTACGATAGGTTACAATTTGAAGCTGCATCCCACTCTCACATCCTGGGAAACTGATAACAAGAGCTACACAGTGTCTACGAGAATCTAAACAACAGCACTATTCTCAGCTTGTTAGCAAAACGACTTACCTATAAGGCAGTAAAACCGAAACTAAACCTAAAAACCCTGACAGCAGGAGAGAACAAGACCATTATAAAGTGTTGGATTGAAGACACAGGAATGCATGAAGATAGAAACAAGGTCAGCAAGACCTACTTTATGTGTTGGTTTTTAATTGCTTAAGCATTCCTTTAACTGTTGCTGAAGTTACAGCTCCTCTGCTAGCCATGCCCCAACAGACCAGGTATTACAGATTCTCCTTTGCATGAAGAATCCTCTCATAAAAAGAGAAGAATTATGCTAGGTAAGGAAAATCATAATACTTATGGAATAAGGGGATGAACAAGAAGGGCAGAAGCCAGCAGAACTGCAGTGGGGCATGGGTGAGGACAGTCTGGGTCCAGGACACCTGTGCAGGTTCAGGGTAATCACTGCTTGCAGTTTCCACACCTTTTCCCAAAAATGAAGAATAAATTTAAAAGAAATCACCTGCATTTGTCCAGAACTGGGACGATATTGAATATACTCACTTCTACATTTGTATATGCTATTTTACTGTATTTTTATTCATTTTAGTAGTCATAAAGCTATTAAACCTATGTTAAACAATTACTTCAAATAACTTCCTTTGCTATCAATATACACTCAATGTATTAATATTCTCTTGAAAATCAGCAGTTGTGCATATTCCAGAGGTGGCTTTATACATCCATCCATATATGTATGCAGATACTTATGCATATCCTGCTGCCTTGAAAATGATCCGCTATGCTATTTCACCACAATTTGCATTGTTATAATAGGATATTGACTGAGTTTAGGTTTAAGGGACTAAGGTAGTATTAAATAATGACTCTGCCCTACAAGTTTATTGCAATTGCCCAAGGTTCATTCACTCCAAGCAATTCAGTCAATAACCAATTTTTATACTTCTATCTCCTTCAAAATTCCAAACCAATAATCCCTGGCTTTTTTTTTTAAAAATTATTTCAGTATCAGACTAGCATTTCCCAAGGAAATCAATATGGGTGAGATCCATTAGCCAAAAATGCAGCACTGCAATGCAAACATATTAAAAATATTGATCTTGTAGTCTACCGATGTTTTGATTGACTTTAATGTTTGTAAGCAGCAATAACAGAATTTCAATGACTGAAACAAACTTTTGATTAAAATTATAGATTTTTAAATCTTTTTCTATTTTACTTTTTCAAAGGGTATCACATGGTTTACTTGTTTGCTGTAGATTATCATAGTAGTAAATACTTCTTCAGTTTCTCATTTGTAAATATTAAAGTCTGTCACAGGTAACACATTGTCAAATACTTTCAATCACTTTTGATGTTTTGGTTCCTCTACATCAGATGTATAACACCAGCATGGGCAGGGCCCGATGTATTTTTGCAGTATTTTCCCTTCTGGGGGTTTGATCTCACTCTTTTTTATCACCATCCAATAAACTTCTGCTGATGTTTTCAGCATCTGGAAAGGATTTTGCTAAAGTCATCTTCCCAGAATAAACATCTCAGATAAAATAAACATATTTTCCACACAGTGTGTCTTTCTACCTTGGGTATGCATATGCCTTCATTGCCATACAGTCTAAATATTCCACCACCTGGATCACATTTACTACCACGGGAGAGAAGCAGCACCCCTGCTTTAGAGATGGGGAAACAAAGCATGGAGAATTTAGAGGACATCTTCAGACAGTCTAACTTCCATCTAGGTCCCCAAGGCTATGATGCAGTACCTTCAAAAGCTGAGAAAGTTTGTCTTCAGAAGGCATCAATACTGATGACTGAGTTTGCCTGTCCAAATGGTTGTCTGCTGTGGGTTACACATGTGGCTGATGTTTGGCGTCGTGAGCTTTCAGCTAGTGCATGACCTCCCTCTGCCTTGGAGTGCAGAAAGGCAGGGGAAACTACATAGGAATATTTGGAAAACAGAAATGAAATGGACCACTGTGAGGAGCCACCAGAGACGAGTCCGTAAGACCTCTGTCCCAAGAAGATTGCACCAGCACATGGAATCTGCTGCACTACCCAGACATCTCCATTGCTTCACACACACACAGACAGAGCCTACATAGACATCTGTGTATAAACAAGCACCTGACAGTGGAGTTACAGCTTTATCATTCTGGCGCCTGGCAGAGGCATATGCCACCTGAGGCCCCTTCCAGGCTTGCCTTTTTGTGATTCAATATTATAACAGCTTAAGATACATCCCTGTGGTCAGGCTGGATTTCCTCCTGACCCTTCTCATTCAAGGTTTGTTTTCTTTATGCTTTTTATATTACAGCTGGGATTCACCTGATATTACAACAGGGGGTAGACAGTTTTAGGGAAAAAACAATGTTAACAAAAATGGATCATGTGAATGGTACTGCCATTTTTTTTTCTCCAATCACAACCCTCTTTCTGCTGACATCCAACTCACTAACTCCACAGCCCAACCTGGCTCATGTGGCCAGGGGGGAAAAATTAACTGGAGGAGGAATAACCAAGGGACAAGGCATGCCGTGATCCCTGGATCACACAATTAAGCAAAAGAGATGAGGTACCTGTGCAGCATTTAACACAATATCCACCAGTATGGTACAGCTCCAGGCCCTAAATCCTCTTACAAACTCACTGCATACATGGAGTTGGGTTAATACTACTTCAATGCATGCCACAGGCTGAAGCTTTCCAGTGGGGTGCAATGCCCAAAAGCCCTCTGCTACCAACCACCCCATAATCACCTGGAAAAGCCCTTGAGCACTGACACCATGCCTTTGGTTCTGCTGTCCCAGTGGGGCTCTGCAGTCTCATTAAGCTTTGATGTTTGTTACTACTGATTGCCCTCTTTGAGATGTTTAAACAGATCAAGCAAACTAGTGCTACCAAGAAGCTGCATGTGGCAAGAGGAGAGACAACTTCAGCTCTGCTCTGCCTTTGGATGACCTGATCCAACCAAAGAATCTCTTCTCCCACTGTGGGACACTAAGTGCTCCACATTTGTTGTCAAACACCTACAGCAGGCAGCGCTTTTGTTTGCACCTTGAGATCTTGTTGGGGACAAGAAACAAAACTGCCTCTAAATATAGAATGTTTTGGGCCAAGGGCAGACAATTTCCTAAACCAGGCAGAAATCCCTTCTGTAGACAAGGAACTGGATGGCAAAGAAGTTCTGCATTGACCACAACTTTGACTAGCAACTGTCTAATTTGAGTCTTCAATCACCTTTAGGTCACAAAAACCCCAAACCACCAATAAACAACAAAAAAAGAAGAAGACATTTATGAATCTCACTACAAAAAGAAATTCAAAGGGATTGGTAACATTGCACATGGTATTCTACTGTGTCTGCACTGTAAACAATTAAGCACCAATTTATAATCCTAGAAATTGAAATACCTTATTCTCCAAACACATGCAGAACAGGCAGTCTTAGTACAAGCATTTTTATGTACTCTGACAATACGTCTACACATCCTCTGAAAACTGCTCCAGGCTGAGGAGCATATTTCAGGGCTTCAGCACACAAGCTTCTCTCAGACTCAGCTGTAGGGATTTGAAGTGCTGCTGTTCTCTGCTGCTTGTCCTGTCCCTCTGATGAATGACAGCCCTCAAGGTAGAATTCGCAGAAATTAACATAGCCAGCACATTAACACAAATGCACTTTTTTGCAGTTTAAGGTTGTCATCTTGCAGGAATGTGCATATGCCTCCATAGCCTTTGGCGAAGAGGAGGTGACCAGCAAAAAGATGGGCAAAGGCTGAGGCAGTTCAATAGCCACCAGTCTGTCTCCACATCTATTCATGGCCAACTAAGAGCTGCGAAGTCAGGCACTCACCCATTGAAATACACTAATTTTGCATTTTGTATAAAATTTCACCAGCACCAAACAGAAGAAGTTCTGGATCTGCTGTGGGCTGAGGGCTGGAGACAGCAGTGAAAAGCTCTGCATCTCACAAGCCATATTTACTTATTCCAAGTATTGTCTGGGACAGAGTACAAAATGCTCACAGCACTCATTTATTTGCATATTTATCTAGTCTATCACAACAAGGAGACAAATTTAGAATGTTTTTTGTACGATTTGCCTTCAGTGTCTCGCTGTTAGAGTAATTGCTAGTGAATTACTACTTGCATGAAACAGTGTATTAACCAGTGAAGCAGACGGCCTTCATTTTATACTGTAGACACACAGTACTGTCTCTCAACCTGTTGTCCATATAGGTTCAGCTCTACCAAGTCATGGCAAGGGCCACTTCCAATAAATCAGTGACACTGTTGGTGGACTGACTCCTCTTCCCACCAGATGCTATAATGCCAACTCTTCCATTTGGCTGTGACAAATTGGCTTTAACCTTCTCCCCACTGAATTTAGGATGAAAAGACATCTAAATAGAAGTACTTAAAAGGTCTGTGACTTGTTCTAAAATATTCTGCAGTACCAGAGCAGAGACTGAGCACAGGTCTCCTGCAGCAAGGTAGCCGGCAGTGTTTTCGAAGTTTATCCTTTGCTACCAACGCAAGTTACTCGGAACACCTCAAAAAGGCAGTGAGAGGTGTGCTAATGACCTCTGTGACTGTGTGATTTCAGTGAAGCTTCAGAAGAAGAGCAGAGGGCTGCCTGAGTGCATCTCTTAGTGCAGTGAGAGAACTGGTCAAACCCAAGATGCTAGGCATCTCCTAAAAATGCACTCATGATCCTCATGTCCCAGTGATATCAACAATAACAGAAATTCAGTGCTCAGAAGTTTCTGGACTGATTCATTAAATCACACATGGCTGAGTGAAGGATATATATTCTGAATTAATAAAGCAACCACACACAAACCCTGTAGGGCAAAAATGCCTTCGCTTATTTAATCTTTAAAAAAGAAAGAAAAGGACTCCCCTTCCAAGTGAATTAAAATGTCAATGTGTGTACTGAGTATTGCATTAGTCTATAATATAAAGAATCAATTATAGATTCAGAAGTTCTCAAAATTATCTTTGGGCTTTCAGAGGCTTTTTTGCAGTTATTTCTGTTGGGCTTTCATGGTAAGCTTCAAAGACTGAAATAGGAAAAGAGCTTAAAACATAAAAACATAATCTAAACAAGGTTCAGACACAAACACAATAAAAACCCCCAACAAACCAAAACAACTTTTTGGCACTAAAGCAAATGCTCTGCCCCCTGCAGCTAAAAGTCACATACTGAGAGTTCATGTTCTGTTAAGAATTACTATTTTCAAGCATGGCTGGTGATTTTGGACAGTAACACTTAAGAAATCTTCATCTGGCAGTTTTCTCACTGCACATTTACTAAGGCATCCCCACTGAACTCCCAGGAGTTTTGGGATCTGACCTCATGGAAGGAAAAAAAGAAACTAAAAGGTTCCCAAGGAACTGTTTTGATCTGGTTTGTACATTTTTTCCTCCTACTGATATCATTATTCCAATCCACTCCCTGAAAAACACTGCACATACTAGAGCACTTTGCTCCTTTCTTTTCTGGGAACAGAGGGGAAACGAAGCTGGCCACAGCCCACACAATGCCTGTTGAAGGTAGTAGTGATCTCAGCAAAGAATTATGAACAAGCTGTAAGATCAGGAACAAACCGATCAGTAAAAATTATTTCACTAATTTCACTTATTGCAAATCACTTGCCTGAAGATGTTCTGGAGTTAACATGAATGAAAGGCAGACTTCACTTTTTGCACTTCCATGTTCTACTGCGGTGGACAAAGAGTTTGTTTACTTATAAAAATTACATCAGCTACAGGCATCCTGTTTTTTTTTTTAAAATTTTCTCTTGTCAGCAAACCAATCTAGATTTCAAGCTGTTTGTTGTATGTCTGGATTCACTGAATTTGTAAATACATTGTTTATAAACACTCTACTAAGGCTAATTTGTTATTCCCTGTGTGTGACTTATCACCTCAACAATGTGATGGATTTGTTGTACTCTCTGACTGGGAACACTGTGGTCATCAAAAACAATGACACGGGATAGTATCTTCCTGGTTAACACCTCCTAACAACTTTCTTTTGCTATTGTATGTTCGAGTGGGGAGGACACTGTTATGAGTAACTGTCAGTCCTCTGTGTCTTGACAACAAAATAAATAATGTCACCCAAGCATCTCACAGGAAGCAAAACTAAAACTCTGTAATATTAAAAAAAAATTTCTATTATACATTACTTAAACAGCTTCACCTGATTGAATTGAACAGTGTCTTAAAAAAAAGACAGAAGAATGTGTGAAAAATTCTGAAAACAGTTTAAAAACTATGAACCTGAGAATCTATGCGTCATCTGGATTTTCAGCTGTTTAGCTTGTTTTTTCTCTGCCTATTCATACAGTTATGGACAAGCAGGTGTGACAGAGATGTCTCAGAGTCCATGCTCTAGCCCACAGCAAGACCTGCTGCACCTACATCACTTCTGGCAAACATCTTTCTCCCCTGTCCTTAACCACCTCCTCCTGTGATGGAGAACCTGAAGGCAGTATCCTCCAGCCATATGATTAGAAAGTTTCCATTAGTGTCTAATCCAAACTTTTCCTGCTGTGATTTAATTTTATCCTTTTTGTACTATTTACCAGGCATGTAGAAAACAGACTGTTCCTTTCTTCTTTGCAACACTTTTTCACGCACTCGATGATTTCCACCATGTTCTTTCTTTCAGTCCTCTTTTTTTTAGGTTAAGCCTTCTTGGTTTTTTTCACCCTTTTTCTGAAGGCCACATTTTCTGGACTTCTCATCACATTTGCTGCTTTCCTCTGCAGGTTCTCCAGTTCCTTCTCCTCTTTCATGGGGTGTGCTGCACACCAGCATACAGAGGCTCACAGCTGAAGCCTTGCCAATAGTTTTATAAGCTATAGGCTTATTTTGACAGTTCTGTAAAAGGTTTGTCTTTTCTGCAGTGATGCATCATTGTTGACTTATTATGTATCTGCTGCTGCAAAGCAATTCATTCTCCAGAGGGCAAAAGCAAATATCACTTGACGTATGTGATCCTCTCTGTGCAAACCCTGATAAATTCACCCCTGCCCAAACCTCACTCCTTCTTTCTGCTAGGCCTGGACCAAAATCTGCTATTGCTGTGATTTCTGTACCGTGCAGCACACAGTCCCTTTCAGCAGTCAGGAGCAGCACTGCTTTGATGTCTCGTGGCAGGGGACGGGAAGAAAGACTGACCCTCAGGGACTGGAAAGCAGCTGCAGCCAGTGTCAAGATATGAGCAGTACTGGTGCAGCATTGCTTTCCCTTGCTTCTGAGTATACCCAGAAACAGCAAAAAAAGTCTTTAATTTCCTTTGTGAGCAACCATAGAGTTACTCAGTTCATTAAGACACTGCCAAACTCCGGTACTTGCGCCATGTGCTCCAGAAATTAACTACTGTGCAAGGGGGCCCAAAGTTTCCTTCTGGAGGGCAAAGACACTGCCCTAATTCTGTTGTATTATTGCTATTCATTGCCTTGCACTATCCATAGCAATTAGCTGAACCTGAACAGTCCCCAGACAATAATTCTGGAGCAAAGCGGGTACTCACATGGTAGAAACTTGGAACAAAACTTCCTTGTAGCTGGAATGTATTAAGGAAATAAGGAGGCATGAAGGACATCCAGTCCTAAATGTGGAGACTGATGGGTTTTGCAGACCTGCCTCAACTGTCATTTCCTCCAATCTCTGATGCTGGACCAGAAGAAAGAATCTGATCCCACTTCTTTTATGTGGAGGAAAATATGAAGAAAACCAGACCATTGCTGTAGAATAATCATGTCCAGTATTGCTAGAGATGAAGTTTTCTACCAGTTCAGGAAATGCAACCAGTCTACACAACATATACTTGAAATCAATTTTTTATCTTCTATGAATCAAAACCAGGATGTGGGGATGGTTAGAGTAGGTCAAAGAAAGTGTTACATGGTGGCTATATAGGCAAAACACAGTCCATGTGAAACCTTAGAAAAAATTATTTGCAATCAACAAATGAGGTCATCTTTGTGCCTGAAGAACCTCCTTTACATATCTCCCACAGGAAATGCAGGGCATAGCCAGAAGTAACCCAGCTGTGCACACAGCTGGCAGGCTGCGAAGGACCATCAGAAATTGAGATGATCTCTGCAACCAAAGTCTGAAATGGCAAAGGGTTTGCAAGAAACCCAAAGGGGTCACAGTCAACATCAATTTCTTAATGCATAACCCTTTCGTGGAGAAAACCATGCAGCCTGAGACAAAGACCATATCACTAATCTCACTTAGCAGCTCACAAGGTATTTCTCATTCCTATCCAGAGCTCAGGGGTCCACTCACCTCCATGCTTAGAGTCAGCTAAGACAATCTACCAGTTCTCTGATGCTCAAAAGCTAGCAGTCTGCTCAATTTCCGCTCAACACACTATAATTTTGCCATGGATAAATAAGTCTATGGTAAACTTTACAATTATTACCTGCGAGAAAAGGAAACCAACTCTATCCTTGTACATAACCACAATAGGTCATGTGTCAGCAAGATTTTTATGTGTGCAAGTATTGTGTTATTATTTATTGTAGTTCTTGTGTGAGTAGTAGGTGTTTTTTAGCATTATTGCTTCAGTAACTCTAGTCATTATGGCTTTATTGATCGTAGTTAATAAAATACATACCTGAATTAAGTGGAGGCTCATTTATTTCCCTGGCATAACTACACCCCTGATAATCTATCAGCTATCCCAGCTCACCACTATGAATTTTCACAGGTGAGCTGAAGGGATTGAGGATCCTGAGACCTGGTGGTCCAGTTCCACAATGTCCCCTGAGATAAAGTGGAGCACATGGGCAGCACAAGACTGCCCTGCAACACCCGTGCTAATGCTGCTTATAATGATAACTCATTATGGGTGCTACTCTGAGCCAGCTGCTGGAGAAGAATGATACACTGCTGTCAACAACAGTGGGACAGAAACAGTGAAAGAGACATACTTTCTACAGAGTGGAAAACCCAGAGGCAACATACTACCTGCAGGCAGCAAGTATATAAGAGTAGCAAGTATATGAGTAGATCAAGACTTCCTTGTATAAATACCAGGGATCAGCATGGGTCAGGAAAACCTAAAATGTGCTGGAAGCCCATTGGCTTAGAAGTCTCCTAAAGGTTTTGAAGTTCATGGAAATGCAGATTTTCTGGCAAACTACAGGACGTGTATGAAACAAAACACACAGGAAACTAGGATACACAGATTCTGCAAAAAACCAGTTTCTGTGCCTCAGACTTTTGCTTGCCTATATACACACATGCAAAATCTGAAAATAAAATTCATCCCATTTATCCTACCTAGAAAGAGATGTCTCATAGAGACATGGTGTTTCTGCCAAAAAAGATTACAAAACTTTCTGGAAGATGCTCATTGTAGAGGAAGGAGGCATGCATGCTTCATTACAAGTAAGCAATTAGAACATAGTCAATCCTAAATAATTAAAAAATAGCAGCTCCACCACCACCCACACTAGGTCATCCCTTCCATATCTAAAAGGAATTTGAGATAAGGCAGCACCATTACAGGACAATGCTGCCTGAAACTGATAAACTGATGCTTCCTGCTCATAGCCCATTTTTAATTTTTAAGAAAGGAATAAATGAGCGCAGATAAAATGTCCAGGGTTGTAATCCCCTGGAGTGATCTTGTCGCAACATGTGTTACAGCAATTCTACATTTTTACCTTTGCACTTTGTTGTATGTAGCAGAGCAACACAATTAACCACTGGTAGGTAGTGTTTACATTAGTTCTCAAAAGGTTAAGAAGCTGATTATAGCTAAAATCAGCTTTGCCTGAGGCTTCAGTGGCTCTGTGTAATCAAATTAGACAAGCAGGGCACAGTGTCACCTAACACAAACCAGTAGTACTTTCTTCTCTGTTTTGACCTTTTTCATTAGATGACCAAGACAGGTTTTAGCTTATTCCAAACATTCTGAACAGATTAGTTCCCAATAAACTCTCAGTGGTAAGCCAGGCATTCATCCACAAAATTTTCATGAGTGACTCAGTGAGACCACACTCAAGAGGTTCCTCAGGAATAGTGCCAACTTTGCTTTCCCCCAAAATAACCTCTTGAATTAATCTTTCTTTCTTCCTTCTATTTTTTTTCAGTTGGAGTCAAAAAGGTTTCAAAAGGTGAATGGCAATGACTTCAAATCCCAGAATATCTTTAGCCATTGTCTTCATCGTGGTCATTTTATCATTTTGATTCTAGAGCTGTAGAACAGCAAACAGATGACTTCATAAACACGGAGGATAATGCATTATCATTTCTAACAAACCATGGGTAACTCGCTCGGCAGAGTTGTGGCTCGCTCTGTCTACACAGCTGCACTGCTCTTTGAAGTTGAGCAAGGTGAACAGTATAATGGAGGTGTTTAAGGAGGCTTAATAATGTAGACAGAGGAGCAAACCAGCCTGACATCAGAAAAACACTTTCCACACTGCCATACCATAACTAAATTTAAATGCAGGCTGCAATGCCAGTAGCTTCCATAATCTTGGCATCTTTGAACATAAAGGGAACAAAAGATTAAACAGGAAAAGAATATACAAAGAAAAAGTAATGGGAAATTCAGATAAAAACCTTAAGGAATGTGCTATGTCTTCCTGAATTTTCTGCCCTAACCTAAAAACCAGTAGCTAACTACATTTGGTGAATATTTACATATTTGATCCTTAACTTCAACTCCAGCTCTGCTTGTGTAGTACCGCAGCTAATTTACAGAGCCCTTCTGTTGTGAAAACAAGCAAGCATGTGAAACAATAGCTTCTTCAAATGATTTGTGTGTATTTATTTACAGACAATAAAATCAAAACTTGTTATTTTAATTGATGAAGTCATAAATGAAAAGTTACAGAAGTCAAGTCTCCCTACTTGCACACTCTGTCGTTTCCTGCTAATCCAGCAGTACTTCACAAATTTGTATGTGGTTAGCCTGCCTTGCCATAGCTGTAGATCACACTTCTATGCTGCAAGCTGTGCAAAAAAATCAATATGCCAAGTTTAACATAAGGACAGGAAACATGATGTCCTCCTATATTTTCAATGAACTTCAAATGCTTGCGCTGTTACTAGTCTGCACGGTTTATTTGAAAGAAATTCATTCTTTAAGAAGACAAAAAACCCTATCACACAGTGAAATATATAAATGCATTGGTGGTGTCATACCTGAATTGATATAACAATTTATTTCAAATAATCTGACATTGTGATTGCATTATCAGCTAGTCAGGAAGCTGACCTCTATTTCTTTATGTGTTTAAAGCAGAGGTACGTTCTTCAGAGAAAACAAACACTGGCCACATGTATTATACACTTAACAGGAAGTCCCTCTACCCTTTTTTTCATCTGTTAACTCTTTAAAAGATAACACTCTTTTTGTCAATGGACTGTGCTACACTACACTAAATTTATTTACAACCGGTGACAACCACCATCCGGGCAAAGCAGCCTATTGTGCACCTTCCTATTTCTGTACTGAGATCTGCCAAATACTTGATGCAGAAGCACATCAGTTGGGTGTGTGCGTTTAGGGTAAGACAACCTCCTGATGGAGCTGAGTGGACACAAACAGCAGGTCAGCACCATGTGGGGCCATCTCTCCTGTCCCAGCTCAGCTGGGGGAAGTCACCAGCATTCCCACTGCTGCCAAAATCCTGCCTTGTAAAAAGAAGAACTACAGGAAAAAAATAGAATCTACTTTAAACACTTGCAAAGGCATTTTCAAAATATAAGACTATGCAAGGAAGCAGAGAAATTCTACCTAATGTAAGATCGGCACTTTCAATGGTAATTTCTCTTCATTGCAATGAGTGTCTGTAAATGTATTAATGGCATTTAGCTCTAAAGAGCATGTCATCGATCTGTACTGAACATATAAACTGTTATATAAAACACAATCAAAGACCACACTTACTCCTTACGTCCTATTAATATGTCATTTGCAAGACAAATTTTATTCAGAAATTAATGTACCATTTAAAAAGCCCTAAGCACAAAACTCCCAATCAGAAAATAACAACGTACCAATTTTAAGTGTCGAACAATATTAATACTGCAATAAATTACCATTTTGGTACAGTTGCATCAGTTCAGAGAACGTAGCACAGCCCTGCGCTACCACAATCGAGTTGTTTCAGGGACACCCAAAGTATAAAACACACAAAATACGCCTCCAAGGTCTCCACCACTAATGAAAAATAATAATATTGTAGCAATAAATGGTGATTGTTTTCCAACACTGGCACAGGGTTTTGAGGTGCATGAGCAGGTATCTTTGCAGATCAGAGGATGCAGACTGTCCCTATGGATCACGGACGGGAATTAATTTAATTGCACGTATTGTATACATGAAGATATTCTGGAGTCCCAAGGCACTGCTGATTGTCCCAAGCTACAGGTAACATCTGGACCTCAAAAATGGCCTACACAGCTTGCACACCTTGTTCAGAGGCTGTAACACAGGGGTAACACTCTCTCAAGGAACTTCTCCAAAGCAGACAGCTTTGTTACAATCAGCCAAATGATAGTGTGCATATGTGAATCTGTGCTGAGTTTGTACTACACCTTTAAAGTCTTAAAGCCTTCATTTGCCTTTTCCCCCTAACTTTGACATTGCTTCAGTGAGAACAGCTACATTTAATTTACAAGGGTTTTTTTTGGCTTTTTTTTTCCCTCCCCAAAATCAGAAGGCAGGAAGTAGATGGTGTAACTTAAAGAGGCAGCTGAGATGAATTGCTGGCAGGGTGAAGTGGTAGGTTTTAGTAATAGCTGGAAGCCATAAGTGGTTCTAAGCTTTGAAGTCAGTGCAGCTTTGATGTGCTACCCTCATAGTTAATCACAAGATAGTCTTGAAAGTAAAAGATTTCCCAAATACCATCCAAGTGTCGTTGCTTCTGAAATCCTTGTATGATTTTTTTTTCCCCTGTTGAACTTTAAATTTAACATTGGGCTGCTCTCACTCCATCTCAGACACTCTTAGTCTCTTTTAAAGTGTTTTAATTGTTTAAAAGGAAAATTAAACCCATGCTCAGTTTGCTGGAGACGAGTACCTCGCCGTATGTCATTTCACTTTGCTGAAATGCTTTTGAGCATTTTCTTCCTCAGAGCTACCTCAGTTACCATGAGGGACTGCAGGGTAGGATGCTGGAGCAGCAAAGGGCACAGGTTGGAAGCATCCCTGCTGGTGTACTCAGAAGGGTCTGTTTGCCTTCCCTTCATGGGAACAGTCACAGCCCTCCTAAAGCACAGAATCCATGTGGTGAGGAGGAGGAAAATCCCTCCTCTGCTCTGCCCATTGCTTTGGGACAGACACCATCAAGGAAAAGCAACTGCCTGATGCCTGAGAAAGAAGCTTTGCTAATGAAATTCACCCACGTACATTGGGATTGATGGGAGAGATGCAATGCTGAGTCCAAGGTGGGGAAAAAAAGATCAAACCAATCAGGAACACGTAGGCTTCCTGGATGGATATTTGTCTTCCATACCAAAACACCACCGAGGAATACCTACTGATTTTTCCCACAATATAAATTATCATTGAGCTGCACACTTAAGCTATATGACCTTTCATGTTTATTGAAAATATAAACAAACTATGCTTGGACAGTTAGGTTTAAGAAAGCAACTCATAAAATCCTGATCTTTTCAAAGTGTTTGTACAATGCCCAATTTATTTTAATAGCTAGATTTTAAACCTATGCCTAACCCACATGTCAAATGTCATCCACAAACCACATGCCAAAGCATATCAAAACAACCATTTTCAATAAGTCTGAAGCTGGCAGAGCAAGAGGATTAAAACAGTTTAAGTCGGCCTTTATCACACATCAAAAAGCTGTTTACCTGGGCACATATATCTGAATAGAAAAGGGAGACAGCCATCCCTGCCCAAGGTGTATGGGTAGGAAGTACATGATCTTTAGGGTTCCCTCCAACCCAAACCACTCCATGACCCTATGATTTTGTGATCAGAAAGTCCCATGCCTGTCTAAAAGGACAGAAACAAAGAAAATGACATGTGACCAGTAAATTACAGAAGAGTAACACGTCAAGGTCAGAGGTCACCAAAGATTTCAGAAAATCTCAGAAGATATGGCAACAGATTAAGTGAGGGGATAGACTGCCCTTCAACCATAACCTGTTAAGACCTTTGAAGTCTGGTGATGACCTTTATGCTGCTCTTTCATATTAGCTGTTAGTTACACCGATTACAGTCTAACAGTGGACTGGAGCCAGACTCTGCTGACGTCCAGAGCAGAAGTGAAGTGACCAGAACCTGCCCTGCACATCATGGGCACTCACTCCTCTAAGCAGTGTCCTGCATTATCCTGTACAGGTACAACTGCCAAGATGTTAATTACACTCTGCACCTTCAAGAAACTGGCATAGCTCTTACTGGGGTAAGCCATGAACTAAATATGTCAAAGCCCCAAATGAAGTTTGTCTAAGTGGAGGCTGACAATGTTGAAACAAATTCAGTTCCAAAAACTGTTTTAATGTGCACTGGAATAATGATAACCAAAGTAAAGCTGTAAAGTGCAACACCTCATCAATACTGCATATCCAGCACTGAAGTCAAAGAAGTAACTTGCTGTTGTTGCCTGAGAACTTGAGTAAGGGAGTGTGGGATTAGATGTGGAGTCTATTTGCATTGATTTTGCATCAATATCCATATTAATGCTAATACAATATTGTAACTAATTTGGGGACAGCACTCTGCTCAAACATGCTCTCTGGCGAATGAAATATCACTTGTAAAGCTTCAGTAAATCATTTAGTAGCATTAAACAAAGTCAGACATGAAATCAGAAGAAAGGTTTAGAGAAAGAGATGTAGTACAGAACAATCACACCAGAATTAACAAAATGTGTAACAAAGGAGCCTGTGTATAGAAAGAATAATGATTTAAAATCAATTTCTATTTCCTCATTTATACAAAGAATATTTTTTGCATGGTTGATAAAAGCTTTGGATGATGACAAATAAATCCAGCTGGGAATGATGTTACCAAGATAACATTACTTACCTGTGGGTGCAAACTACAGGCTGTGAATATACTGCTAAAAGCATACAAATAAAAATGTAGTCTCAGTGAAGACACCCAAGATGAGCAGAAACCAGGATTCACCTGGATCATGTAGCAGAGCTTTCTTAAAGAAAAATGAGACAATCTGATAGCAAGTGATATGAAACGCTCATACTTCTATTTCATCTGGAATTTCTAAAACTTTAATAAAATGTAAACTTTATGATCAACACACAAAACAACAGAAAAAGTCCTCACTTCTCTGCTGAGCCCTCAGATACTCTAGAACAAAGACACAAGGATGTGGAGAAACAAAGGGAACTGATCTTCTCAAGCTTACGTGTGTGCACCTTCTACTGACATCATGCAATGGGATGGATTCCAGATACAGTGGTATCTGTTTTCCAGTTCACCCAGGTTTCTTACTGGTTGAATATACTGGTATACCAATCTGCATCTAATCTCCTTGTTTAAGGCATACTCTTGCTGAGTTGGCTCATAAAAGCAACCTGTGGTGCTTGGCTGGTAAGGAAGCCCACCACATTTCAGTGCCATCTCCACTGCATGCTTGTGGTTTCTCTTCACTTTGTAATCACCCAGAGACCACAGAATATGAAAAACAGTATTTTGGCTCTCCTTCAATCTGTCACTGACCTCTCCTCTCCTTAGCATATGAAAAATCCTACTGTTAGCTTGAGTGCACATCTTGCCTCTTCACCTGTGAGGCTGTTCCATCCCATGTTCTACCGTTTAAAATAATGCATGGCATTTACAAGGCATTGGTAAAAAAAATCAATTAGGACAGACTGACTGATTAATGTCATGGAGACTAGCAATGCGTTGCCTCTGCGGCCTGGAAGCAATGAATGCTGTTTCTTTCAAAAACAAGTGGAAATCACTTCTTTTTAGGACATATGAGGAAAGGAGAGCCTTCACCTATAAGGCAGTGCAGTGGTTAGGCCACTGACATTAGCAGCAACAATGAACTTCAGTTCCCATGTCAGCAGATGGGGTCTCAAGCCAACATCTCAAAGGAAGGCGATCCATTGACAGCCAACAGCTCAGAATCCCTCTTGTGCTCTTTCAGTTCCCCATTCCCTAAGGCTGCACGCATTCCTCTGCACATGCAGGCAAATCTCTATGGGAAGCTGACACTTTCCTAGAGTACAGGAGATGCGTGCTTCAAGAGGAAGGAGAGAATGATATCAGACAAAACATGACACAAATGTTCAACAAGTTTCATCCAGGGCTTTTTCAAGAAGAAAAAAACCACACATAAATAGTTGCCATTAGTTCACACTTAGCATTTGGTTTAAAATAGTCACCTGCTGGGTCACAAGGACTGAAGACAGACTCACAGAAACTACCACGAATCTTCAGCAGCAGCTGTTTTGGGTGCCCAGCTGCCAAAACACATCTGCAAGATTCATAAGCTGTGCTGGATTTGCAAGGTGCACCAGCAGGAAACTATCAAAATTATAAACATCCAGAGCACTCCTGAAATGAATCAAATCCGGCCTCACAGCTCTGACACTTAGTGTTATCAGTGTCCAGCACAGTACTGCTAGACAGTGTACTTCAGGCATTATCTAACAAGTTTGCCCTGATGGGATTTTACTGAGTGGACTAAGGTGCACAGACAGATGTCTAGAATTTTGCCCAAAATAAATTGAAGAACAAACATTTTTAACATAACTACTCAGAGTGATGACAAGTCCTTGAAGTTCAATTCCACTAGAATCACAAAGTGATGCCTGCTCCTGAGGCACAAGTGTTTTGAGATTTTGTTTACATTTGTGCTTGTTTCCATTGCATGTACAGCTGCACTGGAAAAATCCAGCTGGAGCAGTCATGGCATGCACATCTTCAGGCAGGCTTTCATACCAAGTATGAGTGTTCAAATACACAGGAGAAGCCCTTCCAGTTTAACACCCAGTTCAGTACATAATTTAAGCTCTGACATAATAGCACTGATCATCTGGAGACAAATATGGTAATAAAATATGACCAGAATTGCTCATTAAAGCAAAGTCAGAGCTAATGTTGAAGAGTGGGCTGTGTAGGGAGTCATGCGGGGCATCTGTCTGCTCCCTGGCCAGCAAAAAGGGTCTTCAGTCCCAGCAGTGAAAGTCTCTGGTGGTGGGAGCACGATTGCGAGAGTGCCTCCTAAATGGTCAGTCAGTGAAGTTTCCTTAACAATATGGAGGCATAGATGGTAATGAAATATGAACTGCATTGCCCAGCAAGGAAAAGTCTGACTTGATGCATGTGTGTAAACTCTCTGTGGGACTCAAACGGATCCTCATGAAAGTACCAAAGAATCATAAATTTGCCTTCATATTTCAAATATATGTAGGTTTTATTTAAACATATTAAAATGCTATATAATGTTATATTTCAAATGTTGTATTAACATACAAATCTCCAAGTGATAAGAACTTTTATCCACAATGCCTCATTTGCACAAAGATTAAACTCACAAAATTACAACTATCTTTAAAAGCAATAATGGCCACTTAACAGTGTTTGTTCAAAAGTACATGACATTTGCCTTCAAACTGACTACTGTATTACAGCAGTAGTAATGAATGTAGTCTAAAATGATTTAGTCTATTAACCACGTGGATATTTCTCTGTTAAGCTGTTGTAGGTATGACTTGCAAACCTATCTAAAATAAAAGGATTAATGTGGAGGGAAACGTCTTTCATATAAAAATTGGAATATAGTTTAAACCTATTACTTATTAAATGTAGCTCACTAAATAAAAATATTTATTGGAGTACATAAGTATTCATAATATTAAGATACATACTATAAACAATTATTTCATAGAGTATGGTTTTCATGTCAGAATGTAAGAATCTAATACATCTGCTTAAATTAAGCTTGTCCTGAACACTATTTGTGTAAACAATCAACATCTGAATCTCAGCACTTGTTTGCTTTTGCTTTTAGTAACATATAACAATCACAATGCATTTAAAACAATTCACTTAACTGTCCCTGTACATGGGACATGACAAGATTAGTTGCTGATGCAGGTTAGCAGAAAATGACAAGTCCTCTCAACAGAAAATTGGGCCTTCCAAATGTTCCTTGATAGGAAAAAGTTTAAAGTGCAAATATACTGTGAAACGGGCCTCTATAAATGGCATCTAGAGCTCCATGTTTCTCATCTTTTGGTTATCTCACAGGTTGGGAAACTAATCTCAGCTGAGAGCTAGCTGGAGCAGCCAGAAAACTGTTAAATTAGCAGCTTGAGGGCAGGGTGCTAAGAAGGCAAATATGATATAAATTTAATCTCCATGTGTTGCAAATAAATTTAATTTATGTGGCAAAGAAAGAGAAAAGGAATGTTAAAAATCAATGCTATGCCACTGCTAGGAGTCTTTCTGGTACTTGTTTGTTGTCCAACTATAGCCATGAGGCCCAGTTTGATATAACTGGTATTACTGGCAGCTGTTCAAATAATTTGTATGCCTGGAGTATTAAAATGTCTGCCTATTACCTATTTAGAGTGATTCAAGCGCACAGAAGTGAAGAGGATGTGCTGCTCCATTATTAAACCACCATTACTTATTCCAACAATACCGATAAATGTGAGTTTGGGTCTACAGTGCACGTAAGTTAACACACCACAAACGCCCAGGAGAAGATGTTGGTGAGGAGGTTTGTAACAGACAACCTTGGCAAACCAGCAAATGGGGTAAGTTTCTCCCCAGGCACACCTCTGCAATGCACAGAGAGTTTCATCACCCTGAAAGGTGATGGAGAATGGACATTGGTGGTCGCAAACATTAAGAGTTTCTAAAAACTCTGAACAATGTTTGTAGACAAGAAGGTATAATGCCTTCCATGACTTTACCATTTTGACCAGTGTTCGATGGATAAAGACAAATGGCTGGCTGGCTGGCTGGGGCCAGTGAACCTGACCTGATGACATTGGTAGGACTGAACAGGGAGAAGTCTCCGCTGGTAACACGCATCCTTGCAGCTTCAAAAGGGTATTTTTAATTCAAGGTAGGAAAACGATTAGCAACTAATCAAGACGCAATATTGAAACATAAATGAGTGAATGAATGGTATGTTTTGTCTATTTGTTGGATGACAAAAAACCACTTATGACAGAGTCCTTCTCGTCCAGCAAAGAAGTGAAATCAGTCAAGGAATACAGAGAAAAAAGTGAAAATACTTTTTATCAGCTTAAAAATATGATAAGGAAAGCTAAAGTTATCTGAGTAAATGCAATGTATGGATGGCAAACTTAGCACAATGAAGAACTTTTTTTAATATACAAGCAACAAATGCAATCCATAGTGAACATGCATCAATTTTCAGATGGTCATGGTGAAACTCTAAATAACAATGCAGAAGAAATTATGAAATTGTTCAATACATGTTTCTGTTCCCTATTTGGAAAAAAAAGTGGTGAAGTGTTTGATGAAGTACATTCTTTTTCACTGCTCGTCAATATCTTCTCAGGGATAAATATTTCTACATTGGCAGGCTTGCAGAGTTTGTACTCAGGAGTCATAAATCAGCTAACTGGTTACTGATGTTCACTTTAATAACACATAAAATAGCAGAGAAGGTACAGAAGACAGGAAAAATTCTAATCCAAAATTTCAGAGAAAACTATTTGAATAGTTAACCTGACACAAATCTCAAGAAAAATAAATTAGAAATGGATATAAAGGTCCATAAATTTCTACCCTATAGGTACTGTCGGCATGAAGAGTAAGGTCTCTTTTTTGCAGGGGTGTGACTCTTGCTTACTCAGCTGTTCCTGAAATTGTATGCTTGCACCAAGGAAGACATGGGTAACTAAAACTGGAAGTCTGGAACAAACTGCCCAGTGAGGACGTGCCATCACACAACACAAAGGAAAAAAGAAGGAGATAAGCACTGGTCAGAAGGTGATATAAGAACATTTGCTGTTGCCTTGGACTGGGGAATGAAGCTGATGCATCCCAAAAATCCCTTACTGTGATACTGGAATCTATTAATGAAGAATTAAGGTACAAAAATGTAATTAATTCAAGCCAATGCACCTTACTGGAAAATAAGTTCTAAACATCTCTCATGGATGAATTAGCATGTTTAGATGATAAGGTTTATATGTGAATAGAGTATACTCAATTTTTTTGTCAGGCATTTGATTTATTCCTTCAGAAAATTCTGAGTAGCAGGACTGCCTCTTTCAAAAGATACAGTAAAATGTTTTCATTTTACTAGGAGGATACATGGGCCATTTCTTCTTCTATGGTGTAAAACATTACCACAAAACCTGGTGATGCTTAATTACAACTAAAACTTCAAATTAGGCAGAAATTGATCAATGTATCATAAATTCATGGGGGGACAAATGGAACAACTCTATAATTGTTTACTCATGAAAATGGGTTAAAAGTCAATATTATTCAATCGTATTAAGAACTTGCAGACTAAGTAATCTGCAAATGCAGCTATCATGGAGAAACCACTATTGAATAGAGATGTTATTGCTGGAGTGTTCTGCGGCTATTCAACCATGGAGG
The DNA here is from genome assembly GCF_000695815.1 of Acanthisitta chloris. Lineage (NCBI taxonomy): Eukaryota > Metazoa > Chordata > Aves > Passeriformes > Acanthisittidae > Acanthisitta > Acanthisitta chloris. Next base: position 56,608 of record NW_008691863.1, read on the forward strand.
AAATGTATATAACCTCACTGGTGGTAAAACTTCTGTAAATGTGAAGATGGACAGGATCGTTATTAGTAAGAAAGATGATGGTATTTTTATTTTTTAGTGTTAATTTTTTTCCCCTCAAAGCTACCTGCAATGTTTAACAACACTAGTTTAAAAATCAACATGAAGAGCAGTGGTTTTAGAAAGGACAAGTTCCTCCTAAACTGACTCTCTACAGTATGGTGATAAAAGGGTCAAATGTAATTGCTGCCTAATGAAATGGGAGAAAATTAGGTAGCAAAGATCTGAAGTCCGTGTATTACCTTAGTGACATGTAGACAGGTCCGTCTCAAAGAAAACACTGAAAGACTGGAAAATGTATAAAAGCATTTGGAACTTGGAGAAATAAACTTGCAGTGAGACTTAAAGAACTCTATTGATCATGTTTCTAAAAAAAAAATGGAATGTTGACTTGATTCCAGTACACAATTCACAGGGAGAAAAAGTAAATGTATTAAATGGTTCTTTAACTTTAAAAAGAAATGGCTGAAACCTGAAACGAGACAACCAGAACTGAGCCACTCTTCTTAATAATCTGGCAAATTACAAAGAGCATGGAGGAATGGATTCCTCATCTCTTGAATCCTTCCAGGATGAATGATGTACTGGATGATGCATTTTAACCAAATCCAGGTTTTAAATTTCAGCATGACATCTGGTCAAAAGTTAAAGACATCTATATAAAAGTGGACAATAAGTGATCTATACGTCCTTCGCAGCCTAAATTACATACATTTGTGAAAAACAAAAGTTTTCTTCTGAAAGTGAACCTTTTGAAAAATTCTACCAAATTGAAATCTAAATCCAAATCTCAATCTGGATTTTAACAGAAAACAAAACTGAAATGTAAAAGACCTTTCGGATCTTACGTCAACATAAATAAAAATTATGCTACTGAATTTCAGATGACATCTCATAGGGAATACCTTCTTACAGGTGTTGAGCTGTGGCAGAAATGCAGCTTTTACAATTACACTGATGCACCAGATCCATCTCTATAGATGTTCTGGCTTTACAGAGTTACTGAGGATGAAACACATAACATACTTTTTAAAACTACTAACAGTAGTGTGCTTCCAACTTGTACTGCAAAGACTAACATTCAAGCTCAGTCATGCAAAGTACTTAATGAAAATTTATTGAGACCTATATAAAGAGTTTCACTACATCAGGACTGGAGCCTATGGGTATTTTGGAGGAGTTGAAACGAGAGAGGATCGTGACTTTCTCTTCCACCCCATGGAAGACACACTTTAACCACGCTTTAACATACCAGTTAAGCAGTAAGGAGAAAGTTGTACTACCACATTTAATGTTGCCTATGTGCATTGAGAGGCTGGGAAGGCATTGCATGTAAAAAAGTGCTGATAAGCTGCCATGTAAGGAAAGCTTGTGTTCTAGACCCTTCACCAGCTTTGTTGCTCCTCTTGCTCTAGTTTGCCCCTTTTGACAGACAAAACTAGACCAGACTGAACTAACAGCAGACTGGCTTTCAAGGAATAATGTAATTGTAGGTAACATAATCTCTTTAGAACGCCAGTGTAAACCAGCACTTGGAAACGTGCAGTAAAGGTGCATCTGCCTATTCGAAAGATGAATGTGCTCTCCATTTATTGTACTACCACTGTGCCTTTAAGTGCTGTAAGGAGCCAAGGCGTAAGTATTTTAACAGCTCAACAATGCAGAAGATTGGCTAATCAACAACTCTTCTGGCATCCAGCATCTGCATGGGCTGAGAAGGAGCACAAGCAATGAACAAAAAGTCCCTGAGTTTGCAATCACACATTGGAGTAAGACCTGCCAAGATGCAGACAGATATGGATATACGAGGCTCTAATGAGAGAGCACTAAGTAGTATCAGATGCAATAGTCACAGCATTCTAAGCATTGTCAAAGAGTTGGTAGGAAATACCTGACTGTAATAATTTACATTATTCATTATTACCACAATCAAAGACAACCTCAGTAACTCTAAGACAACAGTTCTAACTAGTACACTTTACTCTAAAAAAATGCAACAATAAATAGATATGTTTGAGTACAAGAATAATTTTTGAGTGCTTCAGTGTTTAATCTTTTCTCCTGATAAGCAAAGCTTTTATTGACAGAACTACATGTGCATGAAGACATAAAATGCAGAGGTTCACAGCAAACACTGACTACTGTAATCTTAATCTCCATGAATGACTAGTGAATGCAGAAATAATATTTTCAACAAAATAGGTAAATTGCTTAATCTGCCTTCTTGTAGAAAGTGCATGGTTTTGTACTTATTTCTTGCATTCCTGGAGTTGTTGGACACCTATCCCTGGTCGCAAAACACTAATATCAGAAAACCGCCCAGAATAGTCTTCATCAAAATGATTAAAGAGTGAAAAAACCCAAAGAGAATTGGTGAAATGGGATAAACACTACTAAGAGTATGAGCCAGGTATTGTCTCGGCACTTTAACAGAGTTAACGGTTGTTTCTACCTTGTTTGTTATGAGCAAGATACCTAAGCGTGTTAGAGTGAAAGTGTAGGGTGGTGCAAATACAGCTGAGGGAAAAAAAGCAGAAGAAATAAGTTGGTTCTTCCCTACGGCTGTCACAAGCCTCACTGATGCAATTACCTCCGTGCACAGACCCTGTGGTGTTGCAGAGCCCATTTAACCTCACTGGAGATGCTCCTGTTTGAATCCCAGGATCCTGCTCAGCATGGGGTGCATCTGCAGACAGACTAGGCTGAACTCTTAAAACGGCAGGCAGGAGTCACCTGTTAGGCAAAGCCAACAAAAAACTACCACCTCCATAATCTAATGGGTAATTCCTGGTTTCCCTGGTATCAACAAAAGCTTTGCAACAAGGGCTTTATCTGATGCGTCAGTGCACAGTGTGTGAGGCCACAGGCTGCATACCTACCCTTCCAGCGAAAGACTTGCAGTGCAAGCGATGCACTCGGTTTCTTGGATCAGTGCTTTTAAGCAGATTTAACAGTCCAAAATAATTCTACCTAAATTTACTGTAGCCCCATGGAAGGATTATTAATGCTATTCTATTACTTAGCACAAAGCAGCAGTGTTTAGGGGACTGTTTAGTAACCACATTCTTGGTATTAAATCAAGCTATGCCAAGGACTCATTCAAGGTAACATTCTTTTGCTTGTTTTTCGGTGAGCTCTGCAGAATCTCATCTCTCATTTGTTTTGAACTGCAAGTTTGATATGTGCATACATAAAAATCTCAAAAAAACCCCGGAAGCCTTAAAGTACACAGTGTGTGTTCAACACATGCGGAAATGCAGTGTTTTTACTGAAAAGCTCACTAGATGACAACCTGGATCCTTGTTGCTCCAGAAACAACCACCGGTCCCCCTTTCCGTTTCCCAGTTAAAAGGATCTGAAAGGGCAAAGCAAGAAAAAACCCCTGCTACCTGCAATGTGAAGGACCTCCTTTTGGTGCTGGCAGATGCAAAGATGGCTGTCTTACCTGAGTCTGGACAGCTACCACTATCTCCACTCCATACTCACTCATGTATGGACCTGCATCCTACACAATCATCATGGTTACGCACCACATGGATATGGCATGACTTTGTGAGGTCTTTTGGAACCTAGGCGAGTACACCAACAAAAACTCCACAACCTTACATGGATATTAATTACTATGCCCATGTTTTTTTTACTGACATGAAATGGACCTTCGGGAAGGCTGGACACAGTCCTAAACAACTGGTTCTAGGTGGGCCAGCTTGAGCAAGAGCGGGACCAGATGACCTCCAGAGGTCCCTTCACACCTCAACCATTCAGTCAAGTCTTTTTTTCCTTCTATTTATTTATCTGTATAAAATCCCAAAATCTGCAGTATTCTGTTAGAAATTATATCAGTGATATTTTCTGAATTCAAAGTAAAAAAACCTAAATTTGTGCTTGGCTTGCCTAAATTAAATTAAATGTTTGATATACCATACAGAGTCAAGCTTGATGTATGGTACCAGGAAATAGGATCTGAAGACTCACTCAGAGCACCACCAGTGTGGGTCATACCTGTTCCCCAAAATTAAGGTTGTTTTTCTTCTACCAGCCTGTGAGACCACTTTATTCAGCTACATGAATAAATTCTTGCACCTTTTTCCTTATTACAGAGACATATATTCAAGTCCAGACTATTCTGTGAATAGAACTTTTTGTGATTACTGTCAGCCTTTCATTCCATTGTGTCATCTTGTTTGTCTTTTGATGTTATGATTTCTTTATTTCATAATATTTTAACTACATTGCCTGCACCTGTTAACGGAATAACTAGTGATTTTGGTGGTCAACAAGAAAGCCTTTAAAAAGATTTGATTAGGCAGTTCATTTCACTGATGTTACAGTAACTTCATTTGATTACTTTAAATGATTGCGGGTGCATATCCATTTTGGCAAAATAATGCAAAGTGTAATTTTCTCTCCTAAATAACCAGCTTTCGCTGGCACAAATACATGGGTAAGAAATCTAAACAGGATTCAGGAAAACAAAGGTCATGTTTACCTGGCAAAATTTTCCACAATACCTGGGGTAATATTCAGACCACTATTCTGAAGTAAAATTAATTTAATTCCTGAACAGCATTAGAGATGGACATAGACCCATGGACCTGCTTTCTCCCATCCTTGTTTTTGGCTATTCCTAATCATTAGCTGCTCCAGTAGGATGGCTTCCCAAGGGCTCCAAAACTCAGAGAAATGTTGTAAGCTCCCAGAGACATAGCGTGAACTACAACTATGGTTAGCAGTAATACAGTAAAACCTGTCATTAAAATGTCTATTCCATCATCTGTGTCAAATTATGAGTTGACCTTCAATCTCCTAACCAGTAATACCCATATTCCATTTTATGTGACAATATTTAATGCACAGACCAGTTTTAAAGACTTCATCTTTCTCCACCCTACATTTGTTTGTCTTAGATGGGAGATGGATCATTCTCCTCAGAGACAGAAGACAGGTCTTCCGGCTTGATTCCATTACAATAGTGCATAAAGGCTGAACCAGAAGTAGACATCAAGTGTAACAGAATCCTTAATTAGGGCTGAAAGTGAAGAGGGTAAGAGATAGGGACCTTAAAAGTTCTAACCCCCTTGTCATGGGGGTTTCAGCAAACTTCAACTAGACCAGGTTGCTCAAAGCCTTATCCAACTTGGCCTGGAGCACTTGCAGGGATGGGGCATATGCAACTTCTCTGGGCAATCTGTGCCCCACCACCACCACAGGAAAAGACTTCTTCCTAACATCTAATCTAAACCTGCCCTCTACCAGTTTGAAGCCATTCCTCCTTGTCCTATCACTCCACGCCCTTTGTCAAAAGGCCCTCTCCAGCTGTCTTTTAGCACCTTGAGGTACCGGAAGGTGCTCCAAGGTCTCCCTGGAGCCTTC
>NW_008691863.1:62095-74817 GCF_000695815.1 Acanthisitta chloris
AGCCTCTTTACAGCCTCCCCTGGACTTGCCCCAACAGGTCTACATCTATCTGAGTCTGAGCTCCCCAGATCTGGATGCAGTACTCCAGGGTCTCATGAGAGCAGTGTATAGGGGCAGAATCACCCACCTCGACCTGCTGGTCACACCTCTTTTAATGCAGCCCAGGATACAATTGGCTTTCTGGGCTGGAATCAGACATAGCCGGGTCATGTTGCATTTCTTGTCAAACAACACCTGCAAATCATTCTTCTCAGAGCTGCTCTCAACTGATTATTTACCCAGCCTGTATTTGTGCCCTGACCCATGTGTGGGACCTTGCACTTGGCCTTGTAGAACTTTATGGGGCTCATCTCTTCTACAGGCCTGCCTCTCAAGATCCCTATGGATGACATCCCTTCATTCCAGCGTGATGACTGCAAGACACAGCTTGGAGTCAGTGACAAACTTGCCGAGGGTGCAGTCACTGTCCATGTTGCTGACTAGATGCAGGAAGACATTTAACTATGACAGCAGCATGCAAAGAAATCATTGAAACATAGAAAGACCATGCAGATGGGACCTTCACAGTACCTTGCCTCCTGCCACAATAGAGAATTGATTTATTGTGGCTTGCTTTTTCTGTATTGTTGTTCTCATGCCCTCAACATTTAATTAGTAAAGTGCATTCATTCCTTTTTGTAACTCAGATGTGAATGAATTACAACAAACATTTTAATTACTTATTAATGCTCAGTCGAAAGCTTTAACAACTCTATCTAGAAATACCAGTTGTTTCTCCATTTTGATGGCCATTTATTTCTCTCTAGTGATTTTAAGGGAAATGCTAGGAAGTGACTGTGAGACAACCTGAAGGAGACACTGCTCACAAACAGGATTGCCTGTAAATCCCAGTATGCTAAATGGCTGTGGAAAAGCTGGCTCATAAGATGTGACCAAGAGGCAGTTACTCTTGAACTTACTTCTCAGTGCAAACAGAGATAGAAGATGATGTCCCAAGCAGAAAAGTGAATCTTTCTACTGCAAAAGGTTTATTTTAAAAGATCTCATCTCAGTGCTCTGATTACTTTTGCTGTCACTCATTGAAATACCAAGGGCAATGCTGCCAGTATTTGAGTGTGGGCTGTTTCAGTACTGCAGTTCTCACGAAAAGAGTGAAATAAAATCTCTCACATTAAACAACAATGTTCCTACATCAAGTAGCATACTATAAATTTATTCCAGATTACCCTAATGCACATTTATGCTGTTGCTCATATAAACACACTGTACAAATTAATCACTTTGTCTTCCGTAAATGTCTTACAGTTGTTCATATGACATTAATACAAGAAACATAAGCAGAAACATGTGAGCAAATTGATAATTCAGCAGCATTTACATAAAGCTATACTATTTTAAACTATCCTTATATTACAAAGAACCAACCTGGAAGTAGTTAGCTTACATTAAATCATTATCCAGAATCTCTGTTGAGAAACTCTAAAACATTAGGGATCTCAAGCTGGAGGTACTGCATGTATGCACTAAATACATATAGCCAGCTTTTACTGGCTGAAATCCTACCCCATTTAAATTAATTCTTCTGACACAGACTTCAGCGTACCTTGGAGTTCATCACATGGTGTAGAAATGTTATGGCTACTGTGACCCATCCTCAATAGAAATGTAAAATCAAGATTTATTCACACCTCTATTAAAGGATCAGTCTACTTTTTAAGTAACACATAGGATTTCTTCTATAGAATACCTCTGACATTATTTACCTAGGATGAATACAAAGAAAGAGATGAAATGCTCTGATGGAGGATTTTCAGTGCTGGGAAGTGTACACTAAATACTGACTGATTGCTACCCGAGCTCCTATTTACCTGACTAAAATGACCCCTATAACATACCCTCCTCCATAACAGCAACACAGATGTCAGAGATTGGAAGTAAATCCTGTCACAAAGAATTCCACTCTTAAACAGTATTTTTCTTTTAAACTGCACTAATCTACCCAAAAGGAGCAAAACGTTGGTAAACAAATGTTCAATCTACAAAAGTTCTAGTAATATATAATTTTCCAAAGCACTAAAGAGCAATATCAATGCACTGTGTTTGTACAGAGCTGATGATCTACATGGTTAGATCCCAACACACAGCAGAAATGTGATTACAGGTCTCTGGTTGTTGCAAGCTCAAACAAATTGCTGCTAAATTTTCCAAGCTTTAAAAATACCCTGCAGTAAACTAAATTTACCCTGCAAGGTTAGGTCTTGTTAACAAACCTGCAAATCCAGACAGATATGAAACCCTTAACTTGTCAAACAAACAACTGCGTCTCATGGAGCAAGGTCAAACATTGTTCCAGCTTTTAAATTAATATTATATAGGCTGTGTCTTCCTTTGAACCTGATTTTATATATTATACAGAAATATGCTACCTATGTCTTTTAGGAAATTTGATAATCAAACATGAAAGTTCAGTAACAGCTTTATGTATTTTAGATTACTTTCCCACAGAGATTGGAGACTTATCTGTTACATTGACAACTACATCTACTTTCTGTCATTATTTACACATTAACTAAAGTATCTCTGTATTATTTAATGTGCTCCTTATGATTTATGATTCATTAATGAAATAGCATAGCTGAGTATTTCCAAAACAACAGGAAACTCACATCAACATTCTTGGATGCTGTAAATAATTTGCTACATAAACTAAACTTATGCTGATCAGCATTCAGGAAGCTGTAATGAAAGTACTTCTCTAAAACCTTCTTGCCTACATAGAGTTAGATATTAATTCAAGGATCTATGATAAATTTCCCAGTTTCTGTCATTGCTGTTATTTTTCTTATGTTCCTACATAGAATGTCACCAATTGCTTAAAAGACAAAGAGAAAAGAAGACTATAAAAATTCAAGCAACAAGTAGACAAGGGAACTTAAATCCCACACAGAGCAAAAAAATACAGCGTTAACAGTGGACTGCATAAAATAGCCGCAGCCATATGCTTTCAACCATATCTTGCTGTAGAAGTGTTAAAATGCAGTCAGAACTAAATGCGTTTTAAAATAAATAAGCTGCTCCTGGGAACAAACATGTACACTGGCTTACTGCAAAGAGACGTACCTGCAGAGACACGGGGACAATCTGGCAGCATGGACTCCACTGGAGTGTCGAGAGGCTCAGAGCTGGAGATCCAGTTACAGCAGTGCTGTAAGAGCAGGCAGGCAATTTGGGGGTAAGCAAAATCTCAGAGCAAAACCAAATATATTTTAAGTAAGAACAATGATCACATCAAAATACTCAAACTAATTTACATAGCAGTCCCAACAGAGACTGGAAAGTACACTACACCAGCTTATTCACACTTACTGGTGATGAAATACAGTAGTTTCATACTTAATAAGAGTAACACCATAATTCAGGAGATTTGTAGTGTCCTTAAATAGTGTGTCTTTAAGGTCTACTTTAGGTGCCAGTGGACTTGAGTAGGTGCTTGAACCAACTAGTGCCTGAATTACCCACCGCATATTTCAAGCTTTTCCTTTCTGGGCTTGTTAAATGGGTGGTGCTATAAACACTGAACCTGCTCGCTTGCCAACATTAAAAAATCTTTTAGGGTGTTTTGATGGAGTACACTGTGGCAAGAACATTTGTGAAATTCTGAATCAACATATTATAACTGCATAGAAGCCATCAAGATAGCAGATTAATATTCAGGTAATTGAAAATATAGCTGAGATGAATTGTGCATGAACATTTAAAAAGGCAAATACTGGTCTTTGGGGAATTATATTCAGGAAGCACTTATATTTGCCTTTCATTCCTGAACCTCTGAGTAGGATGAATTTACCATGAATTTGCTAAATGTTTTGCTCCAAATGCTGTCTATTCAGAGTAATCTATGAACTAAAGATAAATAAAGATAAATAATCAGCTTTTAATAAAACATGCTGAAACTACACCAAATCTACTGAATTGAGGATTAATTATAAAGCAACGACATTTTTAGTAGGATTGCCAGCTGAATGACAAGATCTACATGGCTTCCCATCTTACAAATCTGAATTTTCCCTTTTCGAAAACCTGATTAACTTCACTGAGGGGAAAAGGAAAAAGCCCGTACAACTTTTTGGAAAGACCCAATAAATTTTCAGACAGATTTCTAAAAAAATCATCCCATCAATCATGATTGTAAAAATGGACAACTTCTATTCTGGTAAACAAGCATGTATTGTGTATTTGTAGATGCTTGCTGCCCTAGTTGTGCACCATGGAGTCCGTCCTCACTGTGGAAAGATCCTTGACTGGTAGATCAAGTGTCTTATTGTATTTCCTTAATTCATTCTGTCTGGAAGAAGATGTCAGCTGTGTTGCAGTGAGAAGAGAATTTCAAAGGCTTCAGTCCCCACCAATAAAGGGCGAGGAATGGCTTTTGAATAGATTTGTCAAGGCAACCCTACTGTTCTGGGACCAGGGAGAGCAGGAACAACATAAAGGAAGGGTTGCTGTATGAGATTAGAAAGTGAAGTTCACAAAGCATGGCAGATTTTTGTAAGAAACAGTAGATCAATGAAACTATTGAACTCAATGGAAAAAAACCAACACAACAAACACACTATCCAGTAAAACAACTTTTTAAGTAAAAATTGGTTAAAATGGAAGTATTTCACAAAGGTTTTTTAAGGTTTAAAGTAGTAACACATTATATGTTTCCCAATTTGCATGTATAATTTTAATTAACAGCTGAATGTGAAATTGCAAATGTAAGATGGTAGAAATTATAAAAGAAGTAGAATTTTTATTAAGTATTACAATCATTTGAAATAAGTAAAATTAATATTAACTACTGATAGAACTCTACATCAGAGAGCTGGAGATAATACAGAAGATTAGCACACAATTAACCAGCTTTTATATACAATGTGACACTTGCCTGTAAGAAATAAGTATTCTCCAAAGCAGTGTCAAGATATGTAAATGGATGATTTGTTTTATCATTCATCACAGCTCCTAATAAATTCAAAAATCATGACTTCTATAGGTACTAAAAATAGGCTACCAATGATACAGAAGAGATAGCTGCAATGAAGAATTACTTTTTTAACAATTCATTCTTTCAATGACAGCAATTAGCCCTACAGACAGGCAGCGATTAGGTGTATATTTTAATTATTATTCATTTTACCAGTAGCCTTAAACCTGAGTAAAGTAAGAGATATCCAGGTGATATGCTAGTCTTAATACCACTCAGCCACATTTCACATATGTAAAATTCCTCTTTCTTATAGGAGATTTTTAATGCTAATGTAAGTTATGACACTCCATCCACTTTTTAGGCCATTAATCATTTAACTTATTCTTTAACATCTACATTCTGCAAATGAAATTAAAGGTAATGCACTTGTCTTATTCAGATTAAATGCTTAAAAGAAAATGGAGTTGTCAGATTCAAATTACAGGATTTAAAATTTCAGTTTTACTACATAACACATATTTTAAGGTTTTGATTTCCCATAAAGAAAATGGGGATTTTTCTGACAGACTCTGTAAGGGTTACCATTCTTTATATTTTTAACATTTAAGTCAGAGTTGTCAGGCTGCATCCCATGTGATTCTCTACTCTCATCAGTCACAGCCTATGAACTGTAAGGTTAAGTCAGGAATAGGCAGTCTATACACAAAGTTTCACTAAATCCATGGGAAAAAGCCAAGTCTAAGAAAAAGTTCAGGATGCCACTAGTTTAAATTTGTTCTGTGCACCTATTGTTTTAGTGTTCCGAAATGGGAACATAGAAAACACTGAGATGAGCCTGATCTGGTGAGGACAAGACTCATAAACAGCAGTTTAGATGGTCTCACTTTAAAAAAATACTGCTTTTAAAATCTCAGCAACCCCATACTTAAGTATGAGAGCTTTGGAGCACTTAGAAGAAATTACATATCATAAAACTGCTGAGAGAAAGAATATTTTGCCAGTTCTACAAATCATCAAACTGAGTCATCAAGAGCTTGAAGGGGCTTTTCCACCATTGCCAGATCAAGCCAGGAGCACGGGGAGCATCCAGGACTTTGATGCAGATATCAGGCAGCGCATGGGCTGTCTTGGTATGTCTCTATATTGTTGTGCAGCACAACGAAACACTGGACTAGTTCTCATTATTTTGACTGCTAACTTTGAAGTTCAGAAATGGCTTTAATTTTGGTTAATTTAGGGGCTGGTATGGACACATAATTTTCATGGTCCTGTAATGTGCTGTGTTTTACACCCCAAAAAAGAGAAGAGGTCAGCAGATAAAGATATGTTTACTAAGCCATATACAGATATACATACTCCAACTCTTTTTTTCTTAAAAAACATGGCCTCACCTCTCGCATCCATTCTCGAATAGTTTTCCCAGCTCCTTGATGCCACATATTGTGAACAGAGTCTGTCAACGCCACAGCAGTTACCTTATTCTTTACTTCTGCTTCTCGTTGAATCATCTGTTAAAAAATAGTGGATTTAAGTTCTTTCTTTCTGTTGAATAGAGCCTGCTTAGTCAGAGATAATGATCTTAAATTTTTTTAAAAAGAGCAATACAGGTTCAATACTTGACTTCACTTGTTTTAAAGTTTATACAAATCCTAACAGCTCCAGAAACACAGAAAGACCTAATATTTTTGATAAAAGGTATAATACTAACTTTTAACTGACTGAACTATTGAGTCCTATTATTTTCCATGTGGCTTGACAATTCTAGGATTAAAGGTATCATAGTGCAAAAATGGAAGATTCCCTGAGGACACCTTTTACAAGCTTCTCCAAGTTCCTATTTCAGTGCTTCAGGGAAGCTGGTACCTGTGGTTCACTGTAAGCTACTCATGACTATGATATACTAATTTCCAGTAGATTGCTGTAGTTTTTCTGATGTAAAATCTTACTTTGACTTGTATGCGGTTTTTTTCCTTTTTCTATCCAATTTAGCTCACACTCACACCATGGTCCCAAAATTATTTGTGGTCTCTCTTACACATGTGCTTACCGAGCTAACACTGGAGCCTCTCAACATTTTTAGGATATTAAAGAGCCTCTGTTGTAGTGAATAACAGTATGACTAAATAATATTAGTTCTAAAACCAATTAAATGATTGCTGCAAATACATGAGCAAACTGACAAAGATGCTGTGGAATTCACCACTGCTCTGCAAGATAAAAGGGACTGGGGAAGAATAGTTTGATATCAAAGAGAGACAAAAAGGTTTTAATCTCCTGACATGAGTGACCCTAATTTGTAACACTGGATCAGAGAAAGCATATTGAATTATAAAACCAGCATTTCACAACTAGTGTCTTTATCACTGCGTATGCTGCACAAGAGTTAATGTGTTTATTTAAGCTTCTTTTTGTATAAATGCAACACATACAACAATTCTAAAACAAGGCATTCTTTGTTCATGGTGTATCAACTGCTTATCAGCATATAGACTGTACCTCTGAACCTTCTGTTCCATGTCCTTTCCGTAAGAGTGGCTCCAAAATCCTACCAGATAATAAGTTATTTGAAAAAGACAGTATCTAAAAACAAGACCTGTCAGCTACACATGCTAAACTCACTTTAAACCCTTCTGTACATTTAAGAAGTTTTTGAAACACGTACTAATATTCCTGTTGCAGTTCTGGGCTTCTCAGCACTCATTTGGCTGCACTGTCTTGCACAAAACACTGTGATTTAAACAGGTGAAGGAGCAAAAATATCATTGTCCTTGAAGAGCACATACCTACCAATTACTTGGAGTTATTACATGCTGGGGGAAACTTAAAATCATCACCAGCTCATAGTACTTCAGCATGACTTCTTCCATGAAGGGCTGGTCTTCAGAAGAACTTCTAATGACCAGCAAAGGAAAAAATACGCTCTGCTTTGGAAAAGCAATTTTTTTCTCAAGCTATTGTAACCCACATTTCTGTTTCAAAAACTAGCCACCCAGTTCATCTATGAACATCATCTTTTTCCTCAAATCACAAGAAAATAGGCTTTCAGTTCCCTTTTCCCTTTCTAGACCTAGCTCAGGTTTGCTATTCTCAATTTCCCTATGCACATGGAAGAACTGGCAGCCATTGATCACCATCTCTTCCTACTCTTTCTTCACATGGCACATGCAGTCTTTGCTTTTCATATATGATATATATAGGGAATAATATGCAATACCCAAAACACTCCTGGTGCTTGCCGTTCAGCTTTGTGGATGCCTGCAGAATGGTATTCTCTTCAAACAAATCAGCAAAAAGACCGAGGCTGACAATGTGAGGTTTTTTGATAACTCAGTCACAGTGCTGGGGTCACGATAAGGTCTCATGGATGCAGCAGCAAAGAGGGATCGAAGGGATTAACTGAGTTTCAGTTACAGATTTCTTTACATCCAGCCCAGAAGAAATAAGTTTTGGTAGGCATCCATGCCCTTATGAGCCAAGTTAGAAAGAAATAGACCAAAACAATACATCAAGTGGGGAAAGGATCAAGGGTATAACCTTTACTTAAACAAGAAGTCTAATGTGTCCATCTTTAAGTGACACAGATATGTCACAACAGAGCATGTCAAACCCAGGACACTTTAGCTTCTACCAGAAGAGCTCCCCTTGCTATGACAGGACATTAACTGACAATAATAACCAATGAGAACAGACCCAGGCTAAACTCAAGCGGCAAACCCTCTTATTTGCAATTGTAATTTATCCTGCAAAAAGATACAAGAAACCTATGTGCTTTTAGCCACAGATGCTTCAATACTCAGCAAATAACGTCAATGGACTGATAGCTCACAGTTAAAACACAGCAATCTTTTCTAAAAATAGTTTTGAATTCATATAAATGTTAAAATTAAGTGAGTAGAATAAAATTGTTATAGTAAAATATATTGACATTAAACAAAAATGTAGCACCTAGCTGCCACCTGAATTTGATATAACTACAGAGTTGCTCCAAATTCCACAGGAAGGAATCTATGCTTTACACTTCCCTGGACTAGTTTTATCTCATGCAGCCTGTACAGTCTTTTCAGGTGGACATACTAGAACTGAAGATAACTAATAGACCACAGATGATTAAAAGTACTAAAATTAGACCTATTTCTTCAGAATAATAGTGCTTTTTACTCAAACAAAGGCCTACAGATTTTGCCTAAAGTACATTTTATGCATTATACACTTTGTACATCAGTAAATTCTGTAGACAGGAAATTTTCACAGCCTGGGAATTACTTAATTTCCTGCTCAATGCCCATTTTCAAATATTAAATTACTCTTAGCTAAATAGATTTTGCAGGGAGACATCTTTCTGTGAAAACCTTCTTATGATGGCTTACTGCTTCACTCACTCTGTCCTTGCACTCCTCCTTTCAAGCCAAAAGTAGGTAAACTGGGACTTCTCTGTTACATAAACAGGTTCTTATGTATTACTACATCACTCAACACACCACTCTGGGTCCTCTAGACTTTCCTAACCATTTTCTCTCTTAAGGCATTTCCAGTTTGCCTTTGCTCTTGTGTTCCTTTTTTGTAGTCATAGTAAAGTTTGGGTTTGTAACTTATTAACCACATATAAACACTATATATTTGATTTTCTTACAATGACAAGTTGTAGATCAGTCTTCACTGCAGCAAGGTAGAAAGCATTCAAGCATCATTTGGAAGTCCTCTCTATGCCAGTGGTTGAAAATTAGTTCCTTCACATTGGAAAGGAAAATGTAAATTATCTAGTCACAGAAGTACTTAGTACTAATAGTCACAGAAGCAGTAACTTGAAATTCACTAAAAATGCATTCCTTAAATTCATATATAATAATTACCCATTTATTGGTCAATTTAATAAATACTCTACTGTTAATCTGTCTGTAAGGCCAATCCTCTCTAAGTTTATATTACACAGTAATCATAACTTCATAATGACAAATGTAGCATATGTAGGCAAAGCATAGCCTCATACATATGCAGCATATTAGTATGTGTATTTATTTAGCATAGATGAGAAAATACACCTTTGGTATGTAGTTTATAGCATAACTCTCTTGTCAAATGAAATCAGTGCACTAAAAGGGGACTTTGATCCTGCAAACAGGAAAATCCATGAATATACCAATTAGACTTCAGGTAAATGGCCTGTGGGAGTAAGTAAAATCCTTGCGGCATTGATTCCATACTCTAAAACTATTCTACCATTTAAAACAAAAAAAAATTCAAATTCCTGAGAAAGGTAAAAGGAAGTTAAAATATTATTTTGTTTTTAGAAGCTTTAATTTTTACAGGGTCAGACAACCAAATCAACAATCATCACTTAATATTTGAAGAACACTTACTCTTCTAGAGTTGCTTGTAACTAGGGGTGAGGAAAAATGGATAATAAAAAATGCCCCCAAATTTAATTTCTCTTGAACTTTTTAAAACAACTTTCAGCTACTTTCCCTTTCTTCCACTACAATTTCAGTTGTGGCATGGTGTATACATGGTATGCACCGGGGTTTAATGGGCATGTCTATAATAGGCATATGGCTTGGAGTAATGCAATTCTGATGTCTCCATTGTCTCCAGTTGTGTCATACAGGTTTGGGACATCTACAAACTGAATTCCTTTCAGATGAAACAACTGGAAGCCCCTGTTCAAATACCCTCAATGATCTCCAGAAGCAGAATGAATTTGCAGCAGAAATTTTGGCAGATCAAAACAGCATCACCCGGACACTGAAAGATTTGTAAAAGCCGTGGTAGATAGGAAGAGAGAAGAAATACTGTGACAGGAATGATGTGCATGAGGGTAATTCTTACTTAACACTTTTGGAGGGTGTATGGGTTCTTTCTTGGTAACTTCACATGCACCCCTTGGAACTTGGTCTGTGTCTACAGTCATCCAGCATCTTCTTCAACCCTCCTTTCACTCAGTCTCATACAAATCAAGCAATTGCGATGTCTGAGTGACAGTACTTGAGCCTCTCCTCAGCTGAGAAAGACTCTTCATCATGAAGTGTATAATTCTATATGCATTAGTGCAAGTTTGTTGGTATGGGATTTCCAAGACCTTTCACTGCTTCCTGAATAGAATTCCTGAATTTCTGAAATACTCTCAGTTTTCTGCACATCTTAAAATGGAATTAAGATACTCATAAAATATTATTTGTTAGGGATTAGAATTACTGAGCAACTACACTTGAACAGCACAAAGCAAAAATAATAAGTAATCTATAGTTATCCTGGTTCCCATTTTCAATTAGCAGCACCAATAAATTTCATGAATTCATAGACGTGATAAAAATCTCTGCTTGCAGTAGACAAAGCCTCTGATACACAACAGTTTTTAAACAGCAAAAGAAAACATCTGCAGACATATAATCACAGAATGACCATAGACAAGTACTTTCCGCTGTTTTGGTAAAAGATCCATTGGATGTTGTGATACTTTTCTACACAAATAAATCACACTGCTATAGTAATAATAATGCATGAATATATTAGAACAGATTGCTTTAGAGCATCTGGGTCTAGGACTTGGCAAAGTTCACACTGTAAATAAATTTCTGTTGCAGAACTTCTGTGGAATATTTCCACACACACCTTACTGTAAGTTCTTAAAATTAATCATTATTAGAAAAACATTTAAATCTAAAATAACTCAAGATTTAAAAAAGCTTCGGTGTCATCTCCCTTATGCACAGCTCAGTAAAAAAACCCCCAGAAACAGCTAAAAAAGGCCTGTATAAAAAAATTCTGCTGGTAGTATTTTTTAACAGTGCAAACAAAACTCACGGCTTTCTCGTACAAAAGCCTCAGGCTTCAGCTTTATTAATTTTTTAAACTTTATAATGCAACTCTCCTGCTTCCCCTGACCCAAGTGCGTCATGACAGAGAGCTTACCAGAGAAAGCCTTTGGGGACCTGTAATAACATGGGGAATACCAAGTTCCCAAACATTGCTGGTTAAGGTGTGACAGGGCCACAGACAGGAATGCTGGCTCACCTCACTTACAAAGCTTCCAGCAATTTGTCTAGTATGAACGCAGTGTAACAGTTCAACAGAAAGTCCATCACATAACATAAACTAGTATGGTACCATGGGGTTAAAAATCTTTGAATAGGTCTGTTACATCTTTCCCACAACTGACCAAACCACCAAGCTGGTGGAAAGGCATCCTCTACCACCTGGAGCACAAAATGTTAGCATTCTGCAGATAATTTTCTTGCAGACCAAAAATGTGCATTACACAAGAGGGTTTGATGCAGCTCTTCTCATCAAAAGCTCAACTAAAGCAAACAAAAGCCAATGCCTTTTTTTACTGCATCTGAAGACATTTCGGCAGTGAAAGCTGCTGAGATATTTGCCTTTCCACCGCTGAAGAACCACAGTGATGGTCAGGAAAGGAGGCTGGGAGAGGTTTTCTGGCAGGAGGCTGCATCACCTCTCCAAGTGACATGAGCTGCGTTAGCAAGACCATTGCTCTGCAGGAATAGCTATGCAAAAACTCCACTAGATGTTTTTATAACTTAGTTATCCTGGCTGGGATGGTAAGTGATTTTTTCAAGCTCTTAGCGGATACATCTTCGCCAATAAAACCTTATGCTGTAGGTCACAGCTTTGTTTTTTCTGAGTTCCCTGGATTTCTGAAGTGGTGGATAGCTATTTGAGTGCCATGCTTAATTTGAAACAAAACAATAAAGTAAAATGAAATAAAATACAACATAAAAATTAAATTAATTACAAT